>NW_023309416.1:0-3272 GCF_011077185.1 Oxyura jamaicensis
CCTCTCTCCTTCTGTCCTCTTGGTGTGCCACCTGCGCTCAGAGCCCCCAGCCCTGCTGCGCTGTGCAGAGGAGCTGCTCCTGGGCAGAGCTGTGTCTCTGCAGCAGGGCCCTCTTGCCAGGAGCTCTCTCTGTCCCAGGAGCCCAGCCCAGCTCAGCAGCAGAGGCCCAGCCCAAGGCATGGACATCACCCCTCTGGGGGCTTTGCTGATGAGCCCATGAACCTCAGGCCCTGAGAGACAATGGAAGACATCTCGGAAGGAGTCCAAGTCAGAGGCAAGTTTCCTGCCGTGTCCCCCTGAGGGCCAGCACTAGCACAGCCTCCCTTGGAGCTCATTAGAGCAGAACCTTGGAGGCCATGAGGACAATAGAGAAAGGGAATGTGAGGGTGACACGGATGTGTAGGAAAACTAGATGTGTTTCACCAAGCACAAGGCCCAAGCCTTGACCCAGGTCCCTGGGAATGGAAATCCTTTCCCTTCACACCTTGCTCAGGGCTTTTCCTGGGGCAGTAGGAGATGGGGATTTCTTTCTCTTCATGACCAGTCTCAACATCCTGAAGTCAACTTGGTGGCATTACTTCTTTCTCATGCCATTTTATCCTAGAGAGGAAAGCTATAGCATCTCTACAACCAGCCTTCCGGATGTCTCAGGCTACTTTTGCTCTGTTTGGAGTCTCCACGGCATGGGGCCAGAGAAACCCAGTTCCCTCAGCCTCTCAGCAAAAGGCAGGGGCTTTAGGCCCTGAACCCCACCTTGGCAGAACCTCTCTGGGCACTGTCCTGCAGTTGTCCTAAATGAGGAGCTACACACTGGGACACCCCTGGGTGGGTGGTGTCACACTGTCTCTGAGCTGAGTAGAAGAACTCCGATTTTCTTGATGGCCTTGAACCCCTCCACAGCAGGCTGTCCTAGGGAATCCCAGACCTGTTCCTTTTTCCCTGTTCCTGTAGACCACTGTGTGGGTGGTTGCTCACTGAATATGAGCTGAGTATGTTAAGTCAGATCTTCTTGATGGCCATGCTCCTCCTAAGGCAGCTCTGTAGGAAGCTGGCCAGGTTCCTGGAGAGCAGGCAGCACTGCTCGTATGGCATCCTTCGTGGTGCCCAGGCCCTGCTTCTCCTGGGCACTGCTCACTCAGCAGGGTCCCAGCCTGCCCTGATGTGTGGGGTTCCTCTTCCTCTGGTGTAGGACTAGGTTCTTCTCCTTGTAAATGCCAAGAGGTTTCTGGAATCAATTGGATGTGCGAAAACAGAATTCAATTTAGAAGAGATGAGGAAAAGTCTGAGGTCCTTTGTGCATTCTTTACCTCAGAGTTTAGCAACAAGACCAGTTGTTCCCGTAGTACCCAGCCCCCTTTGCTGGTAGTTAAGGACCCTGAGCACAATGGAGCTCTCATAATCCATGAGGAAATGGTTAGCAAACTGCTACTGCACTTAGATGTACTGAAGTACTCACCAAGCTGCTTTCCGTCATTTCTCAGCAGGCCTGCTTTTAAGGCAGGTCCCAGTCGAGGGGCGACTAGCAAATGTGATGGCCACCTCCAAGAAGGGGCTGGAAGGAGGAGCTGGGGAACTACAAGCCTGTCAGTCTCACCTCAGTGCTAGGGAAACTCATGGAGCACATTGAGTACCATCACAGAACACTTCCACGACAACCAGGTGATCAGGCCCAGTCAGAAGGGGTTTATCAAACCAGGTCCTGCTTGACAAATCCAATCTCCTTCTAAGACAAGGTGATGAACTCAGGGGACAAGGGAAAGGCCGTGGATGTGGTCTACCTCAGGAAGGCTTTCGAAATCATTTCCCATAGCATTCTCCTGGAAAAACTGGCTGCTCAAGGCTTGGATGGGCGTATGCTCCTTTAGGTTAAAAATGGGATGGGTGGCTGGGCCCAAAGAGTCGTGGTTAATGGAGTTCAATCCATTTGGAGTCTGGCCTCTAGTGGTGTCCCCAAGGGCTCAGTTGTGGGGCCAGTTCCCTTCAATATCTTTATCAGCCTGGATGATGGGATCGAGTGCCCCCTCAGGAAGTTCCTCATCTGACACCAAGTTAGGAGTGAGTGTTGGTCTGCTCAGTGGTAGGTGGGCTCTGCAGAGAGTCCTGGCTAGGCTGGACCCATGGGCTGAGGACAACTGTATGAAGATCATCAAGGCTGCGTATCAGGTCCGGCACTTGAGGCACGACAACCCCATGCAATGCTGGGGAAGAGCATGTTCAAAACTACCCAGTGGAAATGGCCTTGGGGTGTACTGATTGATAGTCGGCTGAACATGATCCAGCAGCGTGCTCAGGATGCCATGAAGGCCAACAGCATCCTGGCTTGGACCAGGAATACTGTGGTCAGCAGAAGTAGGGAAGAGATGGTCCCTCTGTACACAGCCCTGATGAGGCCACACCTTGAGGACTGCATTCAGGCACTGGAACAGGCTGCCCAGAGAGGCTGTGGATCGCCCCTCACTGCAAGTTTTGAGGGCCATCTTGGATGGGGCTTTTGGCAACCCGGTCTAGTGGAAGGTGTCTCTGCCCATGGCAGAGGGGTTGGAATTCTATGATCTTTAAGGTCCTTTCCTACCCAAACCACACTGTGATTCCCTGATTCGGTAAACCCAAAACACAGCACCATACCAGCTACTAGGAAGAAAACTTAAACCTATCCCAGCTAAAACTCGGACTATATCCACCCCTTATTCCATATCATTGTTCCTATGTCATACTCAGGTCTGACACTTAAGACCATTCCCACATCCTCCTGTCATTATCTACCCAAGTAAAGAGTCCTTCTCCATGTTTTTAAAAGACCCCTTGAAGTATTGAAAAGCTGCAAGGAGGTCTCCCTAGAGCCTTCTCTTCTCCAGGCTGAACACACCTAACTCTTCAGCCTGTCTTCAGAGGAGAGGTGCTCCAGCCCTCTCCTCATCTTTGGAGCCCTCCTCTGCATTTGCTGTAAGAGCTCCACATCTTTCTTGTGCTGGTGGCCCCAAACCTGGACACAGGGCTCCAGGGGAGGCCTCCCAAGGGCAGTGCACAGGGGGACAATCACCTGCCTCCACCTGCTGGCCACTCCTCTCTTGCTGCAGCCCAGGATGCAGTTGGCCTTCTGGGCTACAGGCTCACACTGCTGGCTCATGTCAAGCTTTTCATCCAGCAGAAGCCCCAAGTCCTTCTCTGCAGGGCTGCTCTCAAGGAGTTCTTCTCCCAGCCTATCCTCCTGTCTGGGATTTCCCAGGCCCAGGTGCAGCACCTTGCACTTGGACTTGTTGAACCTCCTTAAG
>NW_023309417.1:0-3957 GCF_011077185.1 Oxyura jamaicensis
GAGTGCACAGGCAATGTGACGGCGTTCAGCCACGCAACACCTCTCCTCAGCAGTACAGGGGCTGGTGGGATAAAATAAAGCAAACAAAATCCCTGCAGCTCAGCTCTGCACTCAGATGAGTTGTCTGCAACAACTATCAGGTAGAATGCACTTGAGGTTCCCTCATGTTCCTGCTTCCCTCCTGCTGCACAGCAGAAAGGAACTCTTGGGAGCCCACAGCTACCCCTGACCCCAGTGCCACTCTCAGCCAGCACCAGCCACAGCCCAAGTGAGAGAGCTGCAGAAAACGTCTTCACATTCAGAGGCTTGGCTGGGGGTACTCTAAGGGTGGCAATAGTTCTTCTGCAAATAAATCCGTTCTAATATTTTCTGCCTTTTCCTCTCCAACAGACAGCCGTGTTCAATGTCAGCAAATGCCCAACAGCAGCTCCATCACCGAGTTCCTCCTGCTGGCATTTGCAGACACACAGGAGCTGCAGCTCCTGCACTTTGCGCTCTTCCTGGGCATCTACCTGGCTGCCCTCCTGGGCAACAGCCTCATCCTCACTGCTTTAGCCTGTGACCACCGCCTCCACACCCCCATGTACTTCTTCCTCTTCAACCTCGCCCTCCTCGACCTGGGCTGCATCTCCACCACTCTGCCCAAAGCCATGGCCAATGCCCTCTGGAACACCAGGGCCATCTCCTGTCAAGGGTGTGCTGCACAAGTCCTCTTTTTTGTTTTCTTCTTTGGCTCAGAGTATTCAATTCTAACTATCATGGCCTACGACCGCTACGTTGCCATCTGCCAGCCCCTGCACTACGGGAGCCTCCTGGGCAGCAGAGCTTGTGCCCAGATGGCAGCAGCTGCCTGGGGCAGTGGCTTTCTCAATGCTGTCCTGCACATCGCCAATATATTTTCCCTGCCCCTCTGCCAAGACAACTCTGTTGACCAATTCTTTTGTCAAATTCCCCAGATCATCAAGCTCTCCTGCTCAGATGCCTACCTCATGGAAGTTGAGCTACTTGTGTTCAGTTTTTCTTTTGTATTTGGCTGTTTCATTTTCATTGTGGTTTCCTATGTGCAGATCTTTAGGGCTGTGCTAAGGATGCCCTCTGAGCAGGGCCAGCACAAAGCCTTTTCCACGTGCCTCCCTCATCTGGCTGTGGTCTCTCTGTTTGTTAGTACAGGCATGTTTGCCTACCTGAAGCCCCCCTCCATCTCTTCCCCATCCCTAGACCTTGTGGTGGCAGTTCTATACTCCGTGGTACCTCCAGCAGTGAATCCCCTCATCTACAGCATGAGGAATCGGGAGCTCAATGATGCCTTAAGGAGACTGATGACTGGAGATGTTTCAAAATCCAAAAAATAGCCCATATGCTTCTGCATATGACCCATAATGCACGCCAGGCTTAAGGTTTATTCTGTTATCTTTTTGGTCATTTGGCATACTCTGGAGAGCATCACCAGCAGCTCAGAGCTCTGGAGTGCATGGGAAGGAGGTTCAGCAATGGCTGGCCAGTCCATTGCTCATTGCTCACCTCGGAAATGCTCCCTGGGACGTAGGATGTCCCAGGAGAAGAGCAGGGCTCCCTGCATGTTCGTGGGAGATGTGGAAAGACAAACTCATTGCTGCTGGTGCCAGCAGGCACATCGTACGCACAGAGAGAGATGAACACGAGCCAGCACAAATGCCATCAGCTATTCCTACAAGTCTCATGAATGCCAGTGGGTCAGGCAGTGTCACCAGGGTAAGTAACATGCCCTGGGAAGGCAGCTGAATCCAGCTCTGAGATGTGCTGCCTTGAAGCAAGGTCCCTGTGCCCATTCCTCATGCCTTGGGGCATCTCAGAGGAAGGCAGAGCAGGGCGAAGCACCGCAGGGCTGAGGTGCCTCCCAGCCTCTGGCAGTGGCTGCAGGAGCTCGAGGGACACTGCAGGCCCTGCAGTGCACTGTGCAAGGCAGGGACTTGTGTCTCTCAAGAGCCTTGTGTGTATGAGGAGCGCAGGAGGCCAGTTCAGATGTAGGCACCTCACAGAGCCTTGGCATTGCCCTGTGTCACTCCAGAAACAACCCCCAGTGTCTCCGTGACATTTCTGTCACTCTCTCTTGCGCAGGTTCATTGCAGATGCCCCTCTCTGCCATGTCACACTACCCTGCCTTTCTGGACCGGGCCATCAAGCGTTGGGATTAGAGAGATTTCTGTGGGCTTGGAAAAAGCAGACCCCAAATGCATCTTCAGGAAGGAGAAGAAAAAGGACTGGCAGAATTGCAGTTGTCACCTCTGCCCATGGGAACGTGATGGGGAAAGTCCTGCCACAGGTGAAGCAGTAGGGGAGGGGAGAGAAGAGAATGTGGTGAACCGGGACTTTAGCAAGGCCTTTGCCATGGTCTCCTGGAGTCTTCCTTTAGCCACATTGGTGATATTTGGTCTGAAGCGGGGGATGATGTTGCGGGGGGAGAAGGTGGCTGGGCATTAGTGGTACAAAGTCCTGCTGCCAGCCAGGTTTCAGCAGCACCCTTCAGTCATGGGCACTTGGGCCAACACTGTTGACCCTCTTTGCTATCTCCCTTTCTGATGGCATGGCACACATTTCTCAATCTGGATCTCTTCAGCGTGAGCCATTCTTTAATTCAATGACTTCTTTCCTTGGAATTCTGTTTGAAGGCAGAGTAGGCACAGGAAGAAGAAGAAGAAGAAAAAAAGTTGGGATACATGTTTTGGTAAAAGTTTGCGTAAGCCTATTCACAGAAAAAGCTTAATTTGGGTGATTGTACTTGTCCACAGTGCTGTCAATAAAATAATCATAATCATCATCATCATCATCATCATCATCATCATAAAAGCTATGAGACTAAATCAAGAAAGTTCATAGAAAAAATGCTGATCGTGCTGCCAAAAATGACTCCTTCAACTATTACTTAGAGTCCTTTTATGCACAGGTTTCCATTGTTTAATAGATAACTGATCATGGCTGGTTTCAGTTATCTATTCAGAGGTGGCCACTGCCTCCAGGATGCCCTGGGGTAGCTGAGACATGCAGGTGGGACAAGTGACGTAGGACGTAAGGGGGTACTTTTGGAGCACAAGCTGGGGGGCATGAACTGAGGCTGGGCCCCACAGGGGCTGTACAGCGCTACTAAGCACAGAATCATAGAATGGCTCGTGTTGGAAGGGACAGAAAAGATCCTGTGGTTCCATTAGGTTCACATGCACCCAAATCTCAAGCTTGCACTGGGGCTGGCCTAGGCCTTTTACTTCAGGCGCAGGCCTTTCCCTGCAACATATACTGCACTGGTCACGGCACAAAAGAGGCTGTTCCTACACCAGCAATCTAGAGCCTCCTTCATGTGAGGCCACATTTCAGTGTCCTTCCTGCTGCTTCGAGTAGCTTATCTTACGGATGAACTGGATCATTGACTATTCTGAAGCCCAATAACATGCTTCAATTTTATTTATTTATTTATCTTATATTGATTTCTTTTTGCCTCTGAAGCACAATCATAGAATCATACAGTTGCTTGAGTTGGAGCAGGCCTTGAAGATCATCAAGTTCCAACCCCCCTGCCATGGTCAGGGACGCCACCCACTAGATCGGGTTGCTCAGGGCCTCATCTCACCTGGTCTTGAACACCCCCAAGGATGGAACATCCACAACCACTGTAGGCAACCTGTTCCAATGCCTAACAACCCTCTTAGTGAAGAACTTCCTCCTAACCTCTAATCACAATCTCCCCTCTTTTAGTTTAAAACTGTTCCTAGTCCTGTCAATATCTGCTTGAGCAAAGAGTTGCCCTCCATCTTTTTAATAAGTTTAATAAGTTTTTAATAAATAATGATGTTTCCCTTTTTCCAGTCACCAGGGACTTCACCCGACTGCCAGGATTTTTCAGAGATGATGGAGAGAGGCTTGGCAACTACATCAGCCAGTTCCCTCAGGACCCTGGGACGCATGTCATCAAGCCCCATAGACTTG
>NW_023309418.1:0-7289 GCF_011077185.1 Oxyura jamaicensis
GGACCCTATGGTCTAGACCCATATCTGGAGCAGTTCTTGAAGAGCTGTTGCCTGTGGGAAGCCCACGCCAGATCAGTTCAGCAAGGACTGCATCCCGTGGGAGGGACCCCACAGCACAGGGGACGAGAGTGACCGAGAAGGAGCGGTGGAGAAGAAGTGCTATAGACTGACCAAAACTCCCATTCCCCCGTTCCCTGTGCCACTCAGGGGGAGGAGGTGGAAGAGAGCGGATGGGGGGAAGGTGCTTTTGGTTTCTTTCCTTTGTTCCTCACTTCTCTAGCTTGTTAGTAAGATTTATTACCTATTACTATCTCCCTATGCTGAGTCTGTTTTGCCCGTCATGATAATTACTGTGCGATCTACCTGTCCTTATCTCAACCCTTGAGCCCTTTTCATCGTATTTTCTCCCCGCTCCTCTTTGAGGAGCGGGAGTGAGAGAGCAGTTGTGGTGGAGTTCAGCTACCCACTCGAGTAAAACCACTACACCTCGATAAGAGAGATATATAATGAAGTTATGTCATCAATAAAGTAGCAGCAGTTACTGATCCTGAAAGAACCCTGGTGTCCGTGTGGTCATTACGCCACAGGCAATGATGATAACGTCTGCTCCAGTGTCTACCAGCATCTTGCATTGACTGGAGTGTGGGTGCTCAGAGCTATTCCAAAGGGTAACAGTAAGCTTTGGCCGATGCTGGGCTATGTCTGCGGCCCAAAATACCTCGGAGAAGTCGATTGATCTGAATCCTACCGCTCCCCTGATAGTCCACAGCCTTTGGTACTACCACTCAGAAAGGAATCATTTGTTCTAGTTCTCTTTGGTATTGACATCGGTGGAGATGGTGTCCAAGCCATAACTAGGATTTGTCCATTATATTTGGCATCAATTATCCCTGGCAAAACATACAATTCAGTCAAAGTTGTACTTGATCGTCCTAGCAGCAATGCACTACATCCATTCCCAATTGGTCCTTTGACGTTCAGTGGAATTTTATGAACGTGAGCACGCCACAAGGTGGTGTCTGTTACTGTGGAGACATCCCCTCTGGCACTCCCTCTTGTTTTGGCGGAGAGGGCGTCCACGGTGATGATAGTGTCGGCGGGGCTGCAGGTGGCACTGGACCCTGCGTCAGCATTACGTTTGGAGCCCTCCTTTGTGGGAGGTTCCTTCTTTGACTGGGAGGCGGGGGTGCTTGTGTCGTCACGCGACCCCGGCCCGCGCTCCTCTTCCCGTTTCCCTGCCGCGGCGGCAAAGGCTGTCCTTCCACATTGTATTTAGAGTGACATTGGCTCACCTAGTGGCATCCTTTCCCACATCTGGGACATAAAGTGGGTGGAACTGCTGGCGAGTAGCCCCCTTGCCCATGCTAGGGGCATGCAGAGACTAGGGGGTTCGGATCTCCACACCAAAAGCATTTTTTCTGACCCTTGGGGTCTTGACTGATGATTAGTGCTGCTGCAAAGGTGGACACCAGTGATTCATTATGATGTTCGATAGAACCCACTCGGTTACACGCCTCTATCATTTGAACTATTGTTGCATTGACAGGCAAGGCCTGGAGTACTTTTTTACAGTCGGTATTTGCATTTTCTACCGCTAGCTTTTGCAGCAAGGCCTCTTTTGCTTCACGATTTTCAATGTTTATCTAGTGCATCGCAAAGCCGATCTATAAACTGCATGTATGGTTCAGACACACCTTGCTGGACCTTTGTAAAGAGCTGCGCGGGCTTTCTGGTCTCTGGAATTCTTAACATTGCCTGGAGGGCTAGGGTTGCAGTTTGCCGGAGGATGTTTGGATCTAGACATGCCTGAAGGCGTGAATCCACTATCAGGTCTGTACCCATCAGTTGAGGTATACTGGCTCCTAAAAGCAGATCCCCTGGCTGCCTTTCTAAATTTTGGAATGCTGCATGTTCGCACAAATCTCTCCATTTCTGTTCTCATAATAATTTCTGTATCGGAATTAACATAATTGCTGCCATTTGTTGTAGGTCAAAGGGAGTTAAAAGTTGTCCAGTCATGACATTCTCCAGCAGGGACTGCGTAAACGGGGCCAATAACCCATAAGCGGTCACCGTCTTCCACAGTTCTTTAATAAGGTCCCACTGGAAGGGGTTCCAGTCATTTGGCCCACGATCCCGAACTTGGACTGGAAAAACGAGCCCTGCGCCCCCCCCATCCTTTATTGCTTCTCTCTGAAGTTGTTCCCAATGATCTCAGGAGCCAAAGGGATCTCCCACAGGCAGCGCCGCTGGCCTTGTGGACGGCGGTGATGGTGACACTGATGGCTGCAATGGTATCAAGCGCGGAGTGGCCGCCATGGTTTGGGATATTGTCTCTGCCTCTGTTCCCAAGTCTATCCAGGTTTGCTTTCTCTGGTGGTACGCAGTCACCGCTTTTTATTTCACCTGCCTGCGTAGCCTGAGCAGCCACTGTCAATACCCTTTTTTCCTCTTGCCATGATCACAGTGTCTCAGTTACTAAGTGCCAGGTTGTCATCACCTCAGCAGCTGTTGTATCTCCCTGCGAGGCAGCATCCCATGTAGTTGTCCCTGCGTTTTCCCAAGTTTTTACATCAAACACCGCTGAAACTGTCAACGGGGCCCCATTCTTTTGTAAGAACTTTAGCAATAATTTCACTTTATACGGGTCATATTTCACTCCTCTTTTTATCAGGAGCTGAATCAATAACTTAACTATCGCCTCCTCCTCAGCCAATAGATTAGCTCCCATAGTTAATGCCCCAGCCGTTCACCTGCTTCTTGAGGTGATGTCCCGGGATTAAAGCCGGGGTCCCGCCGCCAGCTTGAGTTGTTCGGCTGGGGTCCCTCTGGACGCTTCTCTCAGTATTGCTCTTTTCTGATCACATCGGGGTCAACATTTGAAGGGATTATTGACAAAGACCCCCGATGGCTATTGAACAGGAGACCTTTATTCAATTTGCTTCCACACTATATACTTTTCCCATAGCCCCATACGCTGTTCACACACCTGTATCTGTCATACAGTTGGTCAGAGAGCCTTAGGAATGCGCCTCAAGCTAGCCAGCAACTGGCCATTGCGCAAAATTTATCTTCAACATTGCGCTTAAGTTGTTTATCTCGACTTGGCTCAAGTTCCTGTTTCTACCGCTTACTTCCTCATTATCCCTAGTTCAGGGATGTGTCAAACAATGCAAGGCTACCTGGGAATTCCTTCCTCTCATTTTACTCCTTTTTAGTTTTGGGTAGGGGTAGCTCAACAATTCCCTGAATCCTCTCTGGATTTATTTTTCATTCCCCCTCAGACACTAGATGCCCTAAATACTTGACTTCTCTTTCTATGTATTGTAATTTCTTTTCCAATCCTTATAATGCCCTGTTTTCCCAGAAAGTTAAATAGCTTGTTAGTGGCTTCCTTCACAACTGTTTTCTCCTGTCCTGACAATAAAAGATCCTCCACATATTGTAACAGTAACACCTCCTCTGGAGGTTGGAATTGCTCCAAAATTTCTTCTAGAATTTGCCCAAATAAATTGGTGGGCCTGTAAACCCCTGAGGTAAAATTGTCCATCTGCATTGCTGCTTCCGCCCCGTTTCAGGGTCTTTCCACTCAAAGGCATATATATCTTTGCTCCCAAGGTCTGAGAGCACTCCATTAATAACACCATTATTCCAGTCTAACAATTTACTATTTGAATGCCCAATTTCATCATTAAATCCTTTCCCAACAAGTTAGTCCCTGCCTCGGATGCATACAATAATTGCCCAGTGATCATTCTATCCCTAGTCTCAGCTTGGTATCCCCCAAAAGTGGCACTGTTATCCCAGTCCCTTCTACCCCCATCACTTTTTAGGGTTTCATTAGTTAATTTAAGCCCTGATACTTTACAGGCCAGTAATGACCTAGCTGCCTCAGTGTATTGGGTGCACATGGCAAGGTTCTGGTACTGGGGGGGGCGGGGGGGGGGGGGGCTGCAGTGGTAGCCCCTGTGAGAAAAATCCAGCAGCTGCCCCATGTCAGATAAAGGCCAGTTTCAGCCAGCTCCAAAGGGGCCCACTGCTGCCCAGAGCCAAGCCATGAGCAACGCAGTTTGTGCCTCTGTGAGAGCACATCCAAGAAAAGAAAAAAAAAAAAAAAAAAGCTGCACAACAGCAGCTGGGAGAGTGAGGAGTGAGAAACCTCCCTGCAGACACCAAGGTCAGTGCAGAGAAGGAGGAGGCGCAAAGTGCCGGAGCTGAAGCCCCCCGCGGCCCACAGAGAGGCCCCTGGTGGGAAAGGATGACCCTCTCCTGCAGCCCATGGGGTACCACAGCAGAGCACATCTCCACGCTGCAGCCCGTGGAGAGGAGCCCATGCAGGAGCAGGTGACTGGGGCGGGGTGGCCCTGAGAGGGTCCCCAGCTGGACCAACCTACTCCTGAAGAACAGACCCTGTAGCTCAGACCTACACCTGGAACAGCTCCCAAAGAGCCCATTTTTCGTTGCCCATGGAGAAACTCACACAGGACCAGCCCAGGAAGGTTGACACCCCACGAAAGGGACCCCACACCAGAGCCACCAGAGCAGGGGGGAAAGCGACCATGAAGGAGCAGTGGAAACAAAGCACTATGGGCAGACTGCAGCCCCACTCCGGCCGGGGGCCCCCCCCCCCCCCCCCCCCCCCCCCCCCCCCCACCACTCAGGGCAGGGAAGAGGTGGAAGAGAGTGGATGGGGGACCCCCAGCTTGTTTCTCTGTTTCTCACCACTCCAGCCCATCAGCAATAGGTAATAAATTTTATTAATCCTCATATGCTAAATCTGTTTTGCCTGTAACGATAACTGTAGAGTGATCCCCATTGAGGTACACCTGATGAGCTCTTGAGGTACGCTTTTTCATTTATCAGGGAACTAGCTTTCTGAGAAGCCCAGACTCCCCTATTCTGAATTTATAACAGCCATCTCTCCTCTTTCTTTCACTCCGGGTATTCCTATTTGAAGCGGCCAGCCTGGCCACACTTAAAACACCTTCTCAAAGCCTGTCCCTGGTAGGATTTAGGCTGCAACACAGGTAGCTTTTCTTGCCTGCCATTCCTTCATCTCTCTTCCTCTCCTTTCCATCCTGGGCCAGACTCCTCCCAAAAGTCCCTCTATCTCCAACCCTCTGCCTCACTACCCAGTATGCTGTGAATACCATTTGTTTCGCTCTCTACTTTTCCCATCTCCCCTCCTGGCATATACCTTCATACTACCTACACTGTTCACTCCATCCTCCCTCCTTCTGGAACTTTTTCTGTGTATCTGGCCAGGCTTTAATCACAAAATGAACTTTCAAGAGCCCTTGGGCTACCGGATCCGATCCTCAGGATTCATCCCCGAGTACTTTCTAATTCTGACCCTGAGTCTCATAGGATTTCTATGTTGTGGGTTGTTATTATCTCAGCTGGATAAGCGCATATTTCTGGTCTATCGGAATTACTCTCAGTCCGGGGGGGGGGCAGTTAGTTCTTTCCCATTCTTGCATAGCTGCCTGCCAAATCATTACCCTCCTTAACATTCTTCTCCAGTGAATAACATACTCAAGATCTACATTTCCCCCCCAGAATACAAATTAGGCCTTAGAAACAGATTTGACTGTTTTGCTAGTGAAACAAGCAAGCAATTAGTAAATATAAAAGGATGATTAGCTAGCTAGGCAGTAGGATGAATCATTATCTAGGTATTAAGAATAGAATAGATTAGTTACTCAATATTATCTGTTAGTCAAGGAAGAAGTAGTCTGAGTCTGTAAGATATACTATCAGGAGCCAAGAGGTGAAGAATATGTGAAAACTAAATAACAAAAACTTGCCAGACATCCTGTCTCGGGCAGGAAACAGATGGACAACAAGGACACAAATTAGCTCAGACTGATAAGGACATTGCAAACTTGCAAAATCACTACATTCTAGATAAAGGGTGAGAAGTATACTATGAGGAAGACATACGGCCTTCCTCCCAAAGACCACTGCCCACGTCCTTAAGACCCCTGCCCACAATTCTTGGAAGAATCTGCGCAAGTGCAAAGGACTGATAAGCTAATTAGCATAAGAAGCGTGAGTAGGCAGGTTTAGGTAATGAATATGTATAGGCGTTAATTGAATGTTCGTTGTTCTGCTGTATAAATATGAGATAGTTTATCACTTTGGGTATGCACGTTAGGTGGAAGGATCCCCTGTGCATCCAGCGCTGTCAATAAAGAATACTTCGTCACTAAGAAGAAATTTTGACTTCGTTCTTTAAATCACTAGGCCCTCAGTTAAAGACTTCATTTCCTTCTTAAAACTCCTAACCTCTCTGCTCTTAAGGGGAGAGTGGCACCAGCTCTGCGGCACCGCCACAAGACCCTGAGGCCCCACCGGGACCTTCCTCCTCCACTCCCACCACTCTGCGCTCTCTGGCGCGACTTCTCCAGGAACAGTGTAAATTGCAGCCCGTCTCCCCTCCTGGAGCAGCTGCCGCTGCCTCCGGTGCAATATTAGGATTATAGGGAGCATAACTTGATTCTTCCTCTGAAAAAGGAGTCTTATTATTTATATATAAATTTAAAGACTGAATTATCATCAGACCCATATTTTGGCCAAAATACTGAAGTTCCTTTTATTGGCTTTTTAGGCCAGACAACTACATTTTTGTTTTTTTAATCTTTTCCCCTAGTTTTTGTGTTGTTTTTACAAATCCTAATCATTCTCCCCAAAGGACTATCTTTAGGCACAATCCTGGGGTCTCCACCCCCACCCTGATGACTCTTGGAACCCTTAATCCCCATCTCTTCCTGATATGCAGCTGTGGACTTTACCACCCACAGGTGTGGTGGTTTTACTTGGGTGGGTGGCTGAGCTCCACCACAACTGCTCTCTCACTCCCGCTCCTCAAAGAGGAGCGGGGAGAAAATACGATGAAAAGGGCTCAAGGGTTGAGATAAGGACAGGTAGATCGCACAGTAATTATCATGACGGGCAAAACAGACTCAGCATAGGGAGATAGTAATAGGTAATAAATCTTACTAACAAGCTAGAGAAGTGAGGAACAAAGGAAAGAAACCAAAAGCACCTTCCCCCCATCCGCTCTCTTCCACCTCCTCCCCCTGAGTGGCGCAGGGAACGGGGGAATGGGGGTTTTGGTCAGTCTATAGCACTTCTTCTCCACCGCTCCTTCTCAGTCACTCTCGTCCCCTGTGCTGTGGGGTCCCTCCCACGGGATGCAGTCCTTGCTGAACTGATCTGGCGTGGGCTTCCCACAGACAGCAGCTCTTCAAGAACTGCTCCAGATATGGGTCTAGACCATAGGGTCC
>NW_023309419.1:0-2091 GCF_011077185.1 Oxyura jamaicensis
TGAGGACCCAGACAATGGACAAGTACCCACAGATCCAGATGAAGTCAAGTGTACACGACCCATGTGGCGGAAGTTTGTACGGAGTGCACCATCATCATATGCCAGCTCATTGGCAATAATGGCCTGGAAAGAGGATGAGGAACCCACAGTGGGTGATGTGGCTAAACAACTCCGGCAGTACGAAGAAAGCCTCTCCTCTTCCCTACAGGCCTGCGTTTCGGCTGTGGAGAAACTTTCTGAAAAAGTCCACCACTTTGAAGAGAGATTATTTTCTTCCCCGCCTGAACGAACCAGGGTCCACCAACTAAAAGAGAATACTTTGGAGAAACTCTCTGAAGAGGTCCAGCAACTTAAAGAGAGTTTATTTTCCTCCCCTCCTGTACGAACCAATGTCTCTGCTATTAGGGGTAAGCGCTCATCCGTGCAAGGAAGACGATATGGTGGATACACACCTCGGGCCATCCTGTGGTTTTACCTACGTGACCATGGAGAGGACATGAGAAAATGGGATGGAAAATCCACCGCGACCCTAGAGGCACGGGTACGTGAGTTGCAAAAGAAAACAATTGGGAAAAAGGGGGTCTCTGAAAAGTTTGCTGCTCCAACTTCCAGCAGGCAGTCCTTTAAACACAAGAATGAAGATTCTGACGAGGATTAGAGGGGCCCTGCCTCCAGCCAGGGGGAGGAAAGGGACAATCGAGTTTATTGGACTGTGTGGATTCGATGGCCTGGCACGTCAGACGCACAGAAGTATAAGGCTTTAGTAGACACCGGTGCACAATGTACTCTAATGCCATCAGGCTATAAGGGGCCAGAACCCATCAGTATTTATGGAGTGACGGGAGGATCCCAGCAATTAACTGTATTGGAAGCTGAACTGAGTCTAACTGGGAATGAGTGGCAAAAACACCGTATTGTGACTGGCCCGGATGCTCCATGCATCCTTGGCATAGACTATCTTAGAAGAGGATATTTTAAGGACCCAAAAGGGTTCCGCTGGGCTTTTGGCATAGCTGCCTTAGAGACAGAGGGCATTGAACAATTGTCTACCTTGCCCGGTCTCTCAGAGGACCCTTTTGTTGTGGGGTTGCTGAGGGTCGAAGAACAACAAGTGCCAATTGCTACTACAACTGTGCACCGGCGGCAATATCGCACCGACCGAGACTCCCTGATTCCCATCCATGAGCTAATTCGTCAACTGGAGAGCCAAGGAGTGATCAGCAAGACTCATTCACCTTTTAATAGTCCCATATGGCCAGTGCGGAAGTCTAATGGGGAGTGGAGGCTAACCGTGGACTATCGTGGCCTGAATGAGGTCACACCACCACTGAGTGCTGCAGTGCCGGACATGCTAGAACTCCAGTACGAACTGGAATCAAAGGCAGCCAGGTGGTACGCCACAATTGATATCGCTAATGCATTTTTCTCCATCCCTCTAGCAGCAGAGTGCAGGCCACAGTTTGCCTTTACTTGGAGGGGAGTCCAATATACTTGGAATCGGCTGCCCCAGGGGTGGAAACACAGCCCTACAATTTGCCATGGACTGATCCAGTCTGCGCTGGAGCAGGGGGAAGCTCCTGAACACCTGCAGTACATCGATGACATCATTGTGTGGGGTAACACAGCAAAGGAAGTTTTTGAGAAAGGGAAGAAAATAATCCAAATCCTTCTGAAGGCCGGTTTTGCCATAAAACAAAGTAAAGTTAAAGGACCTGCACGAGAGATCCAGTTTTTAGGAATAAAATGGCAAGATGGACGTCGTCAAATCCCAATGGATGTGATCAACAAAATAACAGCTATGTCTCCACCAACTAGCAAAAAGGAAACACAAACTTTCCTAGGTGTCGTGGGGTTTTGGAGAATGCACATTCCAAATTACAGTCTGATTGTAAACCCGCTCTACCAAGTAACCCATAAGAAGAATGATTTTGAATGGGACCCTAAGCAAAGACAAGCCTTTGAGCAAATTAAGCAGGATATAGTTCATGCAGGAGCCCTTGGGCCAGTCCAAACAGTACCAGATGTAAAGAATGTGCTCTACACTGCAGCCGGGGAGAATGGCCCCACCTGGAGCCTCTGGCAGAAAGAGCC
>NW_023309420.1:0-7051 GCF_011077185.1 Oxyura jamaicensis
TAACCATTCAGTTGGGGTTTCATCCTTTTTCTGTTGTTCGTTAAAAGCTTTGTTTATGTTCTGTCCTCTGGGGACAGATTCTCATATCCCCTGAATTATGATTGTTCTTAAATCTTGCATATGTCCCTGGTGTATGGGGTCTTGATTGTTCCAATTAGGCTGCTGCATTGGCCGCTTTATGTCTGCAGCCGGCCCCTGCTGGTGTTGCTGATCCCAAATTCGCATTCCAGCACGCCTACTCATTCCTCTTTCCTCTGATGTAAAGAGGATTCCCAGGATGGATTGTAACTCTTCCCAGGTATATATATTTGGGCCTAAGAATTGGTCTACTTGTTCCGCCACTCCTAATGGGTCTTCTAGTAAATTTCCCATTTCCCTTTTAAAATCTCTCACATCCCCTGAGTTAATGGGAACGGCCACGTATCCCATTCCTGGCTGGGGTCCCCCCATCGCTATTTCTCGTAGGGGATATAATCCCTCCCTTGAAGCAGATTTCTGATTTCTTGCCCTGCTTCTGGTTACCGGCCCCTGTGTTTCATGATCCGATTCTGATTCTCCTGGATTTGCTAATTCGGGGAGTCCATTAAGGACGGGAGCCGTTGATGCGGGCAGTGGAATATAGGGCGGGGACGATGTGGGGACTTCTAAGTCCTTTCTCTTTTTATCCCGCCCTCCTTTTTCTTTTAGAGGATATAGGTGCATCCTTGTATCTGAATTTATCCAGAGGTGCGCATATTCACTTTCTTCCAGACTAAAGGGCTCCTTAGAGTTAACATAAATATTGAGGGCTTGGCATACCCAATCCTCAAAGGAGCCGAACGGGGGCCAGAAAACGCTGTCCCCTTTGATGGGCTTGTCACCCCACACTTCTATACAGTAATAAATCATTTTAACTTTACTCTTTTCCCCGCCTAGAAGGGGAATCATTCCAAGTCTTAATCATTTGTCCTAACGGACTATCAGAAGGAACAGAGGGTATCCCTACAGCACTGGATTCCTCCCTCATGGGGCCAGAAGGCTTACTTTTTTTCTGCCCCATCTTCCGGAGCACCTTCGTACACACACACACAAACAACGATTCCCCCTTTTCGTGGCCCAGTCCCTCGTGGGATGTGGGAACCGCACTACTGAGGGGTCTGCACTCGCTTCGTCCGCACTTGGATGTCTCACACGTCGTGCTCCGGGATACCCAACCCCAACCGAACTGAACACCGGCCTATACTTTGTTCGGTCTTCGTGCACAAAGATTACCTGGGGTTTACCGGTTTTATTTGCTTGTGTCTAATTTTGGGTTCGTCGGTGAAGGGCTCAAGCAGGAGTTTCCATTTCTGGGGCCACCAAAATTGGCGGGGCACCTCCCCTAGAGGGATTCCTGATCAATCCGCCTTCATCCGAGTCACGGCACCAAATTGTTATAGATTAGACCACACAGTTTTCTTGTCTATTGAAATTATTTTATTAATCAAGTAAGCAGGCACAAGCAAAACAGCACTGGGCGGCTGGGGAGTCTCCGCTCCGCAGCAGCACGCAACTTCCCTTTCCAGGGTTGCTGTTTTATAGCAGTCGAATTCCGGCTTATCAGGACTTGTTGAACTGGCTGAGGCTGCGCAGTCTATTGTTGAGAGGGGGGTCGTTGTTCCTCACGCATTGTGCTCATGTTCAGGTGGAGAGAGTGAAGCGGCAAAAAGGATGTCTTGTGGTAAGGAACTTCACAGAGTCTGGTTTCACTCAGGGATGTTTACCCAACACCCCCTCCTGCTATCTGTTTGCTTAATCCTTCCCCTTATCAAGGCCATTAAATTGTGCACCCTTATCTCCTCAGCAGATCCTCCAAATTCCTCAAAGACAATGAACAAACCCCCACTAATTTATTACAATCCCTCCTTTTTCTTTTCCTAACATATTTTGTTCATTGAATTTTTGCAATATTTGCTTGCTGAGCATCAAAGTTTCTGTGTCGTACTCTTCCTGGTCAAGAGATTCATACTTAGCATGCACAAGCATAAGATGAGCAGCTTCTAATCGACTTCTTACAATTGCAATTACCCTATTGAAAATACATGGCCCAAAAGTCAATGCTATTATTAGTAGTAATAAAGGTCCCGCTATAGTTGACAATAGTGTGGTAAGCCAAGGTGAATAATTAAACCAGGATTCATACCAATTCTGACGAGTCTCATTTTCCCTTTTGCGTTTTTCTAATCCTTCCTGCAATTTAGTCATTGTATCTCTTACCACCCCAGTATGATCTGCATATACACAACATTCTTCACGTAAGGCTGTACACAGTCCTCCTTGTTGTAAGAAAATCAAATCCAACCCTCTACGGTTTTGGAGTACCACTTCGGATAATGACCTAACTGATTTTTCCAGAGCTGTTATTGATTGCTCTGTACGGACCAGATCCTCGTCTACAGCAATGCGTAGAACCATCCCTGATCCGTAGGGTTAGTTACATTTATCCATAGAAATGTGCAATATCCATAATACCCATATCTATACCCATAACCTTTACAATCATTCCAGGGACAGCCCCGATGATTGCAGCCATATTTTGCTTTTATAAACTGGTCTGACCCAGCTCCTGGACTCCAATCTGAAGCAATTGTTTCACAGCCCCAATAAGCACAATAATAGTGGTTGGGATAATTGCAATATCCTCTCCCTGGGTTGGAGGCAGGGCATAAATAGAATCCCGACTGATTCTGGCACTGTCCTGCCCGTGTCAGAGTACATAATGAAGTGTTGAAACTAGGAGCACTGGCCGTGGTTACTTGTTGTATGACTTTTTGACTTTCCCATTGGATCAGGCTCCACTTAAAAGGTTGGTGCGGATGGTGTTGAGTCGCTATGCAGGATGAAATTACTGCGAGAACCCCCAAATACCAATAGGAATGGCTGAGGCCCATTTTTCCCCACTATTCACTCCTCTGCCTTGCTTGTCAGTTGGGTTGCAGCCAACTATGAGGGTTTTAGTTCTTCTCGGCAGCAGTAGTGTTCTTCAGGGGAGAGCCTTTACCTTAACCCACGGTACTTATCAGGTTCGTTGCAATGTGAGCTTCAGGTCTTTGTTCCCTGGAGCGATCTCCCACTTCTCATCACAGATGGGTCCTTTAACACGGCTGGCATGTGTCCATCCTTTCTCTGCAGTCCGGAGGGCTGTTTATGTAGTAAGCAAAACAACATAGGGGCCTTCCCATTGTGGTGTTAATGTAACTTGTTTCCAAGTTTTTATCAGGACCTTATCTCCGGGCTGTATCTTGTGAATTGCCATATCCAAAGGAGGACGTTGCACAATTAAACCCTTTTTCTGTAATTCCGTGCGTCTATTTATCAATTGTGTGAGGTAAGGTTTTAATTGATCATCTTGTAGGTGGGGATGATCAAGGGGTATCTCGAGATCATAAGGCATACCATACAGCATTTCAAAAGGGGAGATTCCCAGATCAGTCCTGGGCTTTACACGTATACTTAACAAAGCTAGTGGCAAGCACTTTATCCAAGACGTTTTTGTTTCTAACATTAATTTAGTAAGTTGCTTTTTAATTTTCCCGTTCATCCGTTCTACTTTCCCCGAGCTCTGAGGATGCCAGGGAGTATGATATTCCCATTTGATTCCTAAAGCTTCCATTGTGTCACGGGGTACTTTTGACACAAAGTGTGGTCCCCTATCAGAATCTATTGCTTCTACAATCCCATATTGGGGAATTATGTTTTCTAACAAGATTTTCACTACGGTTTGTGCTGTAGCCCTTGTTGTGGGAAATGCTTCAACAAAATTTGTAAGATGGTCTATGATTACCAGCAAATATTTATATCTTCCTGTTTTTGGAAGTTCGGTAAAGTCCAATTGAATTCTTGCAAAGGGTTGGTGGGATAATTCTCGTCCTCCCGGAACCCTTTTTCTCATATTTTTAGCATTTACCCTCCGACAAGTCATACACCCATTAACAATTCCCTTTGCTATGTTATATATCCCTATACACATATAATTAGTGGTGAATTGATCTACTAACGCCTGAGCGCCCCAATGCATTTGTTCATGAAATCTCCGTAGCACCCTCATAGCTACTGATTTTGGCAACACTTCTCGTCCATCAGGTAGTACCCATTTTCCTTTTTCATTTTCTCGAATCCCCATTTGTGTCATCTTTTCCTTTTCTACAGTAGTGAAACAAAACAAGGGGAGGGGGACGTGCCCACCAGACCATAAAGAATTAGCTGGGCCATGCTTGTAACAGTTCCTATAAGGCGGACTCTCCTCCTCCGAACAATTACATTCAATCCCTTCTATTCCCCAGTCTTTCCAGCAATCATAGCATGGAAATTTCTTTAAATCCTTCCCCTTGCCACAACTCGGGCAGTCTGCTCTCTTAGTCACTTCATATATGCACATGAGGGCTGCTCTTTTTGCTTCCTGATCAGCTAAGTTATTGGCTCTGATCTGGGGATTCAGCCCTCACTGGTGTCCTTTTACATGCACCACCGCAATCTCCTTAGGCTCCCTGATGGCTTGTAAAACTTGGAGAATTAACTCCTGATGAATTAGTCCTTTTCCTTGTGAATTTATAAGTCCTCTCTCTTCCCATATTTTTTCAAAGGTGTGTATTACTCCATAAGCATATTTAGAATCTGTATATATTGTTCCGCTTTTGTTCTTTAATAATTTCAAAGCTCTTATCATGGCATATAGCTCGCAAGCCTGTGCTGACCAGCTCGGGCTCAGAGGGCCTGATTCTATTACCTCAAATGTTTTTCCGTTAACCAATGCGTACCCTGATTTTCTTTTACCCTCGACTACCCTTGAGGATCCATCCACAAATATCTTTTCCCCTAAAGGCAATTCTACATCTTCCAGATCAGGCCTCAATCTCACTTGTTCTTCTATGTTTCTAAGACAATTATGTTCGGGCTGCTCATTTGGTTCACCATAAAGAAACTGAGCAGGGTTTTGTGCTGCAGTCATTTCTAATGTTAATCTGGGTGAGGATATTAGGATCCCTTCATATTTTAGTAACCTTGCATCCGTTATCCATTTTTCAGCTTTTTGTTGCAGCACCCCACGTATATTGTGAGGGGATATAACTTTTATTTCTCCCCCTAATGTAATCTTTTGTGCTTCTTCCACTAGTAGGGCAGCTGCCACCACTACTTGCAAGCAGCTGGGCCAACCTCTACTAACGGGGTCTAATACCTTAGATAAATAGGCTACTGGTTTTTTTACTGTCTGCCCATTCTTGAGCTAGTACACCATAGACAGTCCCCTCTGTGCTATTTACGAACAAGATTTTTTTTTTTTTTTTTAATTCCGGGCAGTTTAAAACTGGTGGATGCATCAGTTCTTCTTTTAATTTCTCTAATTGCTCCTCCTCTTCTTCTGTCCATTTAAGTAATCCATCCCTATTCAATTTGTTATATAGAAATTTAACCTTTCCACTGTAATCCTCTATCCATTGTCTACAATATCCAGTTAACCCTAACAGTTGCCGCACTTGCCTCTTGGTAGTTGGGGCCTTTATTCCTAGGATCCCTTTAACCCTTTCAGGATCCAGCCTCTTAGTTCCTTTATTTAGCAAATGACCCAAATATTTTACCTCTTTTTCTACAAACTGTAGTTTTGACCTGGACACCTTTAATCCCTGCGACCCCAAAAAATTCAATAGGCTAATGCTAGCTTGTCTTACAGTGTCTTCATCTTTTCCAGCTATTAGTAAATCATCTATGTATTGGATCAGGGTTGTGCCCGGTACTCTGTTGTACTCTTGCAAAATTTGCTCCAGTGCTTGCCCAAACAAGTTTGGGGATTCTGTAAACCCCTGGGGCAGGACCGTCCACCTTAACTGCTGTTTTCTATAGGTGTCTGGGTCCTCCCATTCGAAGTCAAAATAATCCCTAGATTTTTCGTCCAGGGGGCATGCCCAGAATGCATCTTTTAGATCAATTACACTATACCACTGATCTTCTGGGTGTAATTTACTGAGCAGTGTATGTGGATTGGCCACCACGGGAAACCTGCTAACAGTTCTCTTATTAATTTCCTGTAAATCATGTACCAATCTGTACTCTCCATCCTTCTTCTTTACTGGTAAGACAGGAGTGTTGAAGGGAGACATACAAGGTTCTAATAGCCCTTGCTGTAGTAGCCGTTGAATTTCGGGTTTTAGCCCTCTCCTACCTTCTTCTGAGAGGGGATATTGTTTTATCCTTACTGGTATTTCTGGTTTGTTTATGGTCACTTCGAAAGGCCTTATTTTCAATTTTCCTACACTTTCCGACGTGTACCAGACTCTAGGATCGATGTTTGCTTCATCTTCTACTCGGAGTGGGCACAATTTAATTTCTAATTTCTTTCCTATCACTTCTAACCCTATTCCTAATTCTATTATTAAATCTCTACCTAACAAATTATACTCAGCCTCTGGTACTAGGAGCAGAGTCCCCTTACTCACTTTAGAATCTGATTCTATTATTACTTCTTTTATAACAGGGACCCCAAAGGGCTCCCCCTTTGCTCCGATTACCTGGACTTTTTCGGTGGAAGCCTTGCATCCAGTGGGCAAGGTTTGGACTGTTGATCTTTCAGCCCCTGTATCCATGAGGAATTCTACCTCCTCGTGCTGGGGACCCACTTTTAATTTTATCAAGGGCTCGGTCTTGTTTCGAATCCCCAGCAAATAGAACCCCTGACACCCCTATTTGCTCTTAAACATCCTCTCATCCTCTTTTCTTTGCCTGCATTCTTTCTTTATGTGACCTTTCTTGTTGCAATAAAAACAGGTCACGTTTTTCCGTTCTTGGCTGCCTCTTTCCTCCTTCCTAGGTCTCCCATGCATCGGGTCGAACCTTCGATTCGGTCCAGCCCCCCTTTGTCCTTCTCGCACTGCTGCCACCATCATATGTACTTGCTTTTTCTCCTTCTCTTCTTCCCTTCTAACATACACCTTCTGTGCTTCCCTTAATAATTCGTCCAGACCTTGATCTTGCCAATCCTCTATTTTTTCCAGTTTCTTCCTAATATCTACCCATGATTTTGCCACAAACTGGGCTTTAA
>NW_023309421.1:0-4767 GCF_011077185.1 Oxyura jamaicensis
ATTTTGAAATCAAAGCAATTGAAATGCTGTTTGTGTATAATGACCACGGTTGTGGTTTAACCCTTCTGGCAGCCAGCACCACGCAGCCATTCGCTCACCCTCCCCCCTCCCTCTCTGGGATGGGGGAGAGAAACGGGAAAATGAAGCCTGCGGGTTGATATAAAGACAATTTATTAAGACAGGAAAGAAAGGAAAATAATAATAATAATGATAATAGTGCTACTAATAATAATGTGTACAAACAAGTGATGCACAATGCAATTGCTCACCACCCGCTGACTGATGCCCGAGCAGCCGGCCCCCCACCCCAGCTAGCCACCCCCTATATATTGTTTAGCATGACATCAGATGGTATGGAATACCCCTTTGGCCAGTTTGGGTCAGCTGTCCTGGGTCTGTCGCCTCCCAGCTCCTGCTGTACCCAGAGCCTGCCCATTGGCAGGACAGTGTGAGAAGCTGAAAAGTCCTTGGCTTAGTGTAAGCACTGCTCTGCAACAATTAAAACATCAGTGTGATATCAACATTATTCTCATCCTAAATCCCAAACACAGCAGCATATCAGCTACTAGGAGGAAAATTAACTCTATCCTAGCCAAAACCAGGACAATATCCACCCCTTATTCCATACCATTTATGTCATGCTTAGGTCTCACACTTCCCAATACATTCCAATTAGTCACCACCTTCATATATGTATATGAAATGTCCACTAAGTTTGTTTAGTCTGTGACTGGCTTCAAGCTCCATCTGTCTCAGCAGTCTTTCAGGGCAGAAGAGATGGTGTGTGATGTTGGATTATAGAAATCATAGTGGTGATGACATACAGTATTAGATAATAAATATAACACAATTCAACTCATGGGCTATTCGCACCCAATATTAAATCCCCTTGAGGTACACATCGGACCTCCCCATTCTTTTGCATTACCCATCAAGTGCACTCAAGTCTCTGGGTGAAAGCAATCCCACTAATGGGTTTGCATTTTTCTGAGGCAGGAGTAGCCCAGACTGTCTTCCCCAGTGTTTCTTACATGCACTACAGGTACTTTGTCTCTTTCTACAGTACGTAACAGGTTTGATTGGGCAGGTCCAGCTCAGTTGGCAGATCCCCTAGTGTTGACTTACCAGGTGGCTTTTCCAAATGCATATCCCAAATTTTGAATGTCCCAGCACCCATTGCTTTCTGTGTAGTTCATGGTATCGCTCAAAACCAACAATAACTACCTGAAACCTATAACAGTGTGAGCTATGAGATGTGCGGTAGCGTAAGGACCACACGGACCCATCATGCTGACACCCATCTAGGACTGTCTCCTGTTGAAACACTCACCGCCTCCTGTTGAAACACCACTCGCCGAGGCAATCAGCTCCAGGGCAGATGCGTTCTGCAGTGGAGCGAGGTGGGCAGGGCATTTTTCTGGCATCGAGGCCACTCGAGGAAACTGAGGGAGCCGCCAGGACCCGGCAGCCCTCGCGAGGGAGGCTGATGAGTGCCCCTTCCCTGACTTTCAAAAGTAGACCCTAGGGAGCGCAAGCGACCAGGAGTGTAGCAAACAGAACGGGCAAACAGGGCATGGCACGTCACTCAGGGCGTGTTGCAGCAGTTTGTGCGGAGGGCAAACAGGGCATGGCACGTCACTCAGGGCGTGGCACACAGCAGTTTGCGCGGCAGTTCATGCAGGCAGGGCAAACAGGGAGGGTACTGTCACCGCTCTTTTGCAGCAGTTTTTCCCAACAGTGCTTGTAACCTGGTCGTGAAGAACCCAGCCACGGTATCCACCAGGCAGAAAACCATGGCCTCCGCATCTCTCGTGGCCTCTCCAGCCACAGTCACCGATGTGGCTACTCAGACGGAGGGCTTGAGGAAGCATGCGGACGTCCAGGTCTTGGTCTGCAGGGTGTGTCTGAGTCTTCTGTCGGTATCCGACAGCAGCAGTGGTGCTTATGGCTGTGGAAGGTGTGCCCAGGTTGAAGAGCTTCTCAGCCAGGTAGCGGAACTTTGGGAGGAGGTGAAAAAGCTCAGGAGTATAAGGGAGTCAGAGAGGGAAATTGACTGGTGGAAGCATACTCTACAGTCTCTGAGACAGACTCACGAGCCTGCCACAACACAAGTGTCTCCTGCTACACAGAAGACAGAAGTTCACCCATCCCGCCAGGCAGTAGGAGGGGACCTAGGCCAAGGGGGGGAATGGAAGCAGGTTTCTGCTCGGCGTGGTAGGCGAGCCCTGTCTCTGCCCACCTCACCTTCCCATATACCCTTATATAACAGGTATGAAGGTCTAGAACATGACAGTCAGAACAACGAAGTAGACGAAACCCTGTCCAGTTGGAGAGGGTGCCTAAGGCAAGGCAACCTACCCCCCACATCGCTACATCTTCTACCAAGAAAGAAAGAAGGGTTATTGTCATGGGGGACTCCCTTCTGAAAAGGACAGAGGGCCCGATAAGCCGACCAGATCCAACCCACAGGGAAGTCTGTTGCCTCCCTGGGGCTCGGGTGAGAGACATTGCTAGGAAAGTCACTTGCCTGGTACGGCCCACTGACTACTACCCACTACTGTTTTTTCAGGCTGGTAATGATGAAGTAGCAAGGAGAAGTCCGAGAGCAATCAAAAGGGACTTCAGGGCTCTGGGGCAACTAGTTAAAGGATCAGGGGCACAGGTTGTTTGCCTCTGTCCTTCCAATAGGGGGGATCAATGTTGACAGGCACACTCATCACACTGATACATGGCTTTGGGACTGGTGCAACCAGCAGAACTTTGGGTTTGTTGATCATGGGAAGGTCTACGTGACACCAGGCTTTGCTGGCACCAGATGGGATGCGCCTCTCTCAGAGGGGGAAAAGGATTTTTGCTCAGGAGTTAGCGGGGCTGATAGATAGGGCTTTAAACTAGAGTTGAAGGGGAAAGGGATAAAACCAGGCCCGCTGATGATGAGCTAAGAGATGGCACGCTAGAATCAGAGGGACTGTGTGCTAGTGAGGTCCTTCGGTCTGCTCCACAAGGTGCTGCGTGCAGGGAGGTGCATTTGAAGTGCTTCTACACAAACACACGCAGTATGAGGAATAAAATGGATGAGGCTTGGCCCAGTCCCACAGCTATGACATCACTGGCATAAGTGAAACCTGATGGGATGAGTCCTGTGGCTGGTGTGTCGCAATAGATGGTTACAGGCTCTTCAGGAGGGACAGGTAGGGTAGGCAAGGTGGGAGGGTGGTGATGTACGTGAAGCAGGGGCTGGACTGTGTGGAACTTCAAGTTGGAGATGGCAAAGTTGAGAGCCTCTGAGTAAGGATTAAGGGAGGAACATGACTTGTGCGTTTCTTTAACTGAGTTTAAGGTATTATGATTTAAATGTTTGTGAATCAGAGGACCTTCCGCTGTACATCAATTTAAAAAATTAAGAACATAGCATGCTTTAGCTATCATTTCCTGTGTGGTCATACCTGTACTCCCCCTATTTTTGTTTTGAAGCGTGGCTTTTAGGGTACCATGGGCCCGTTCAATAATTGCTTGACCTGTGGGAGAATGAGTTATACCCGTCAGATGTTAAATACCCCACTGCTGAAAAAAAAGTGGGTTGCGTGGGCTACATATCCTGACCCATTACCTGTTTTAATAGTTTTGGGGATTCCTAATGTTGCAAAAGCTGACAGAAAACATTTACACACACTTTTCCTTTTCTCCTGCATGGACAAATGCAATAATACAGGCAGGAAAGGTATCAATTGAGACATAAATACAGAAAAGTTTTCCAAATTCTGACAAGTGTTTAACAAACAATCCTTTAAGTCTATTACTATTAATCTCCATGACTGGGGGAGCATAGTTGGAGACGGTAATACCGGTTGAAGTGCTCCCATATCTTCCATGACTTCATTAATTTTTCTAAGATCATATAACAGTCTCCATTTTCCACTCCTTTTCTTGATTACTGTTGTGGTTTAACCCGGCCGGCAGCTAAACACCACCAGCCGTTCTCTCACCCTCCCCCCTCCCTCTCTGGGATGGGGGAGAGAAATAGGAAAGTGAAGCCTGTGAGTTGAGATAAAGACAGTTTATTAAGATAGAAAATAATAATAGTGTGTACAAAATAAGTGATGCACAATGCAATTGCTCACCACCCGCTGACCGATGCCCAGGCTATTCCCAAGCAGCCGTCCCCCCCACCCCGGCTAGCCACCCCTATATATTGTTTAGCATGACGTCAGATGGTATGGAATACACCTTTGGCCACTTTGGGTCAACTGTCCTGGGTCTGTCCCCTCTCAGCTCTTGCTGCACCCCCAGCCTGCCCACTGGCAGGACAGAGCAAGAATCTGAAAAGTCCTTGGCTTAGTGTAAGCATTGCTCTGCAGCAATTAAAACATCAGCATGTTATCAGCACTCTTCTCATTGTAATCCAAAACATAGCACCCAACCAGCTACTAGTAGGAAAAATAACTCTGTCCTAACTGAAACCAGGACAATGAATAACCTGTGCTGTAGTGTCCATGGTCAGGTTCACCCCTTGATCACGAGCCCATCTGTATGTTGCATCTCTACCTTGATGGCCTGAGGTGTCATGGGCCCATTGGGCTATAAATAAGTCCATCGGGCTATAAATAGTTCACCCTTATGTTGCCAGTCCAGGTCCACCTGAGCCACTTCAATCTTAGCAGCCTGATACACCTGCTGGTTGTTTTGATGTTCTTCAGTAGCCCGATTCTTGGGTACATGAGCATCTACATGGCGTACCTTTACAACCAGGTTCTCTACCCGGGCAGC
>NW_023309421.1:4777-14454 GCF_011077185.1 Oxyura jamaicensis
TTGTTCTGTTTCCATTGCTGTAACCACCCCCACAGGGCATTTGCTACCATCCACGAATCAGTGTATAGGTAGAGAACTGGCCACTTTTCTCGTTCAGCAATATCTAAAGCCAGCTGGATGGCTTTCACTTCTGCAAACTGACTCACCTTCTCCCTCCGCAGCGTATGCAACTTGTCGTGTAGGACTCCATACAGCAGCTTTCCATCTCTGATGCTTTCCGACAATGTGACAGGACATATCAATGAACAGGGCATATCTCTTCTCATTTTCTGGTAGCTTCTTGTACAGTGGGACTTCTTCAGCACGGACCACCTCCTCCTCTGATGACATCCCAAAGTATTTGCCTTCTGGCCAGTCCATAATCTCTTCCAAGGTTCCACGATAGTCCACTGTTAGTCTCCACTCACCATTAGACTTTTGCACTGGCCATATGGGACTAATAAAAGGTGAATGAGTCTTGCTGATCACTCCTTGGCTCTCCAGTTGACGAATTAGCTCATGGATGGGAATCAGGGAGTCTCGGTCGGTGCAATATTGCCGCTGGTGCACAGTTGTGGTAGCGATTGGTCCATGATGTTCTTCAGCCCTCAGCAACCCCACAAGAGAAGGGTCCTCTGAGAGACCGGGCAAGGTAGACAACTGTTTAATGCCCTCCATCTCTAAGGCAGCTATGCCAAAAGCCCAGCGGAACCCTTTTGGGTCCTTGAAATATCCTCTCTTGAGAGAGTCTATGCCAAGGATGCATGGAGCATCTGGGCCAGTCACAATACGGTGCTTTTGCCACTCATTCCCAGTTAGACTCATTTCAGCCTCCAATACAGTTAGTTGCTGGGATCCCTCCTTCACCCCATAAACACAGATGGGCTCTGAGCCTTTATAGCCTGATGGCATTACAGTACACTGTGCACCAGTGTCTACTAAAGCCTTATACTTCTGTGCGTCTGACGTGCCGAGCCATCGAATCCACACAGTCCAATAAACTCGATTGTCCATTTCCTCCCCCTGGCTGGAGGCATGGCCCCTCTAATCCTCGTCAGAATCTTCATTCCTGTGTTTAAAGGACTGCCTGGTGGAAGCTGGAGCAGCAAACTTTTCAGAGAACCCCTTTTTCCTGATTGTTTTCCCTTTGGCCAGTTTGGGTCAGCTGTCCTGGGTCTGTCCCCTCCCAGCTCTTGCTGCACCCCCAGCCTGCCCGCTGGCAGGACAGAGCGAGATGTTGAAAAGTCCTTGGCTTAGTGTAAGCATTGCTCTGCAGCAATTAAAACATCAGCATGTTATCAGAACTCTTCTCATCGTAATCCAAAACATAGCACCCTACCAGCTACCAGGAGGAAAAATAACTATGTTCTAACTGAAACCAGGACAATTACAAACACCGGAGAGTTCCAGGGCTAGTCGTGGGAACAATATGTCTAGTTTTAAGTTGTTTAGGAACTCAGCCTTCGGGCCTTATGTATCTTACTCCTCCGGGATCAAAGTGAAACAGATCCAGCTCCTTTTCAGGGCCTATAGAGCCTGGATCAAAAGGAACATTCAGGTCACCAGGGGCGCAACAGCAAAGGCCTGCGATGGCAGTACTGTCGGGGGGGGGGTGATGGCATAGCAGGTGGATCAGTGGACAAGCCCGCAGCTCCCTCACTATCTGGCAAACCACAGGTTTCTGATTGTAGTCCCACATGGATCTTTAAGGCCTCAGAGATTGCTCGCCAGGTGCCGAGCAATCCAACCGCAACCTTGTTGTTTTTAGTAGCAGAGTCGCACACCTTGAGCTCAATTTGGTCCCATGTTTCATGATCATAAACTGTCTGATTCATAATAAAGGAAATGAACTGGAAGGTTACCAGGACATTCTTTGATTCTACGGACATGTGATTCCCCAGAACACGCAACTGCTTACCTTTGGCCAGTGAGGGGCAGTTGTGTGCATGGGTCCACTTCTCTCAGCTTGAGCTTCCTTCCAGCTCGGTTGCGCTTCCTTTCAGTGACTTTCAGTATGCGTTTCTCTGAGTGATTTGCTTAGTTCGGCTGAACCTATCTTCATGAGGCGATCAATGTCCCTGTTCCTGTTCTGGTCCCTGTTCTGCTAGCCTGTTCCTGTTCATTCCTTTTTTGTTTTTGTCCCTGTTCTGTTAGCTTGTTCTTGCTCTTCAGGTTGTCCCTGTTCAGGCGCCACTTGTGGCATAAGGACCACATGGACACCAGGGTACTTTTAGGATCAGTAACTGCTACTACTTTATTGATGACATAACTTTCACCTATCCATTACTGAGGACACCAGTTCAACTCCAACTCCCCTTACTGAGGACAGACTCCCTTCTTAGACTATTCGCTCTATAGCAGTACTTTTCCACTAACTATTCATTTGTCAACAACTTTGCCCGGCAACAGCAAACACCCAGCAACTTCCATGCCTTAACGGCTGGAGAACAAGCAGTCTGAGACAGCAAGGCGTCTGTCTCCTGAATCACCCTTCTCTGTCCCTTCTATATTCTTTACATTCCTTACGGCTTCATTGCTAAGAGCCCGCTGTTATCACCAACCATGGGGCTTGTTGACCCTAATGGCAACACTCCCACAACGTGTGAAATGATTTTGGTCGCTGCATAGGTGAGCAGCTTGTCACCTGGCTGCTCCAGTGCTGGTACACCGGAGCCAATAATCTGGAATTAGAGGGCAGGGAAGTCAGGTGGCTGGGATCCCTTGTTAGAGACACAGGCATGGACAAAGCAATTGGAAATGGAGCACAAGGCCTCACCCTCTGGAGTTGTCTTCTGTCAGGTGTGAAGGAAATGGTATCCCTTCAAGGAAGAACTTGTATGTCTGCCAGGCAAGTGGACCACTATGGAGAAGGGAATCCAGTACCTGAGGGAATTAGCCATACGGGAGGTGATTTATGAGGACCCAGACAATGGACAAGTACCCACAGATCCAGATGAAGCCAAGTGTACACGACCCATGTGGTGGAAGTTTGTACGGAGTGCACCATCATCATATGCCAGCTCATTGGCAATAATGGCCTGGAAAGGGGATGAGGAACCCACGGTGGATGAAGTGGCTAAACAACTCCGTCAGTATGAAGAAAGCCTCTCCTCTTCCCTACAGGCCTGCATCTCAGATGTGGAGAAAATTTCTGAACAGGTCCGCCAACTTAAAGATAATTTATCTTCTTCCCCACCTGTACAAACCAGTGTCTCTGCTATTAGGGGTAAACATCCTTCTGTACAAGGAAGAAGATATAGTGGGTACACCCCCGTGATACCCTGAGGTTTTACCGATGTGACCATGGAGAGGACATGAGAAAATGAGATGGAAAATTTACCTCGACCCTAGAGGCATGGGTACATGAGTTGCAAAAGTGGCTGAAGTGAGTCTAACTGGGAATGAGTGGCAAAAGCACCGTATTGTGACTGGCCCGGATGCTCTGTGCATCCTTGGCATAGACTCTCTCAAGAGAGGATATTTCAAGGACCCAAAAGGGTTCCGCTGGGCTTTTGGCATAGCTGCCTTAGAGATGGAGGGCATTAAACAGTTGTCTACCTTGCCCGGTCTCTCAGAGGACCCTTCTCTTGTGGGGTTGCTGAGGGCTGAAGAACATCATGGACCAATCGCTACCACAACTGTGCACCAGCGGCAATATTGCACCGACCGAGACTCCCTGATTCCCATCCATGAGCTAATTCGTCAACTGGAGAGCCAAGGAGTGATCAGCAAGACTCATTCACCTTTTATTAGTCCCATATGGCCAGTGCAAAAGTCTAATGGTGAGTGGAAACTAACAGTGGACTATCGGGGCCTGAACGAAGTCACACCACCACTGAGTGCTGCAGTGCCAGACTTGCTAGAACTCCAGTACGAACTGGAATCAAAGGCAGCCAAGTGGTACGCCACAATTGATATCGCTAATGCATTTTTCTCCATCCCTCTAGCAGCAGAGTGCAGGCCACAGTTTGCTTTCACTTGGAGGGGAGTCTAATATACTTGGAATCGGCTGCCCCAGGGGTGGAAACACAGCCCTACCATTTGCCATGGACTGATCCAGTCTGTGCTGGAGCAGGGGGAAGCTCCTGAACACCTGCAGTACATCGATGACATCATTGTGTGGGGTGACACAGCAGAGGAAGTTTTTGAGAAAGGAAAGAAAATAGTCCAAATCCTTCTGAAAGCTGGTATTGCCATAAAACAAAATAAAGTCAAAGGACCTGCACGAGAGATCCAGTTTTTAGGAATAAAATGGCAAGATGGACGTCGTCAAATCCCAATGGATGTGATCAACAAAATAACAGCTATTTCTTCACAAACTAGTAAAAAGGAAACACAAACTTCCTAGGTGTCGTGGGGTTTTGGAGAATGCACATTCCAAATTACAGTTTGATTGTAAACCCACTCTACCAAGTAACCCGTAAGAAGAATGATTTTGAATGGGACCCCAAGCAACGACAAGCCTTTGAACAGATTAAACATGAGATAGTTCATGCAGTAGCCCTTGGACCAGTCCAAACAGGACCAGATGTAAAGAATGTGCTCTACACCGCAGCCGGGGAGAATGGCCCCACCTGAAGCCTCTGGCAGAAAGAACCTGGGGAAACTTGAGGTCAACCCTTAGGGTTTTGGAGGTGGGGATGGCTTTTGTGAGAAGCTGAAAAGTCCTTGGCTTAGTGTAAACACTGCTCTGCAACAATTAAACATCAGAGTGATATCAACATTATTCTCATCCTAAATCCTAAACACAGCACCATACCAGCATGTAGGAGGAAAACTAACTCTGTCCTAGCCAAAACCAGGACACCCACATTTTCAGATGTATGGCCTATCACTCATATGTATTTCACTTGAGATGGAGGCCTGCTGAATATCAAAATATCTTTAGAAGTCTATCTGATAATGGTTACTTTTCAGTGTGGCAAAGTAAACTGCTATTACCTTCATAACCCATGTAGAATGTTAATGCTATGTTGAAGCATTAGATCAGAATTAGAATACATACCTTCAACACTCCATCCAACCTGGTACCACTATTTTTTTTTATTTTTATTTTTTCTGATTATTGGGTAAAGGCAACTTCTCCAGTTGAGATGACTGCACGGTTCTCTTTCTGACTCTGCTAGGGTGGTATTGCCTCTGCCAGAGCAGCACAGAGGATGGCTGGAAGTGGTGACATTTTAAACTGGCACCACAAAATTTTCTGAGGTTAACTAAGCCCTATGCTTCAGCACATCTTCACCAGGACCTGCCTATGGACCTCCATCAGGTTTGGGAGACAGGTCTGGAACCAGAAGCCAGATAACAGCTGAACACACCAGAGTTACCAAACCCACTGAGGAAGAACTGACCTCAGCTAAGAAACTGGTGTGCAAACTATGTGTTTTGAAAGCTCAGTGTACACAGCTGCTCTAAACTCTCCTGCTTGTCCAAGATTTCCCAGGTCACTTTGTAAAACTCATCATGAACCCACACAATGAAGGGAAGCCCCAAAAGAACAAAACATGGCAGTATTTTAACATCACAGCTGTACTGATAGGGAGTGAAAGAGGGTCAGGAAATGAATCACAGTCATTTCCCCCCCTGGAAAATTCTGGGACAATTTAGCTTTGCAAGTACACCTCCTTACCTTACACACTCCTGGAAAAAACACCTAGAGAATAAATGCTTTGCTGTGAAAAGGGACAGATCTTCCATGGTGACAAGTAGTTGAGACCCTAGTTTTGTTCTCCAGCTGCAAAAACTTTTTTAACTATTATTAATAGCTTTTTTTTTTTTTCCTCATTCTGTCTGTTTGCTTGCAGTTTTCTTTCCTCTGTGCCCTTGTATTCCCTTGAGGTTCCCACATGCTATGAATCACTGTCCCTCATCAAATCAATGTTTTATTACCTTACTCCTTAGTACTTACAACTTTTTTTTTCTTTTTCTTTTATCCTTTCCATAAATGACTCTATCCTAACTGGGTTCTTTCCAATAGAAGTCAACAGTTGGTTCCACAAGCACTAAGAAGAGCTATTAAAGCTTTTCAACTGTTTAGAATTTTCCCTTTCATGATTTCTGTTTTTGGATATATGAGGTTTTAGATATACAAGATTATTTATTATTTACAGTATAATTTATTTTATTATCTTTCATAATACAGACTGTGATGCTGGGAAACCCCAGCATCTTCCTGGAGTTCCTATGCTTTTACCATACATTATAAATCAGGTAATGAATTACTAAAGGAACAGTCTGTATTTTTCCAAACAAGTTAGACACTGGCCACTCTGCTAATACTCTTAATGTTTTCTTTAAAGACCAAAATGCTGAAAGGGCCAGAAGAGCTTTCCAATAACTCTGAAGCATTCAAACTGTGCAAAGAGTGACCTCCAGGTCTTCGCTAATCTCAGCGTGGCTCCTGCCTAGTCAGACAAAAGGCAAAACCTTTTTGGCTCATCTGCCTTCAGAAACCACAAGATTCCCATTTTAATAGTTACGTTTTATTTATAGAGCAGCTGCCTACACGGTATATGGGACAGTTGGTATAAGAATCTTGACTTTTTTTTTTTCTTTTTTTTCCTTCTTTCACTTCTGTAAGCTTTTGATCTCTTTTTGCCTTTCCCAAAATATTTTCCCTGTGGCCTCTTCCTCTCCATCACTTGTCCTCTCCAGCATCTCCACAGAACTTTTCCTAATTTGGAGAAAGGAACTTGAGGTTGGACTAGGTGATCTTGGAGGTCTCTTCCAACCTAGATGATTTTGTGATTCTGTGATTTTCAAAATGTCCTTCCTGACATTTAACACAGCAATGGTTATGATAAGTGTTGGTACAGAGGAGGATGGATTTCTCTTCCCAAAGTATCTGCCTTATTGTTCTGAAGGAACAAACTCAGGACTCCAACTCCCAGTGCTTGAAATGCTCTTTGTAATACATTGTGCCTCTTGGAGAAATGTAAATTGTGGTGTAGATACAAGCTCTGGACTCATCTCACATCACTTCCAGCCCCAAAGTGAAGCATGTGGATGCCATAGGCTTCCTCTCTTATCAATAAAAGAGATGGATGCCTTCATAGGTAGGTTCATTCAGTCCTAAAGTCGGCTTCATTTCTTGGAAATACCACTTCAGTCTGTTAGCAGTACCAAGAGTCCAGGATGGCCAAATACCTCCCTTAGATTTCTTCTGTAATAGGAATGAATGTTTCCCAGGGAGCATTTCTGAACACTGAGAATTGACCAAACTAATTCTCTCAGCCAACTGGGGAGAACTTTTCTTCCCACTGCAACGTCCAGGAAACAAACAGCTTTTCTTTTGCATCTGGTACCTAGCAGCAACAGAAAGCAGCAAGAAAAAACAAAACAAAACAAAAAAAATCAAAAACTCCTGCTATATTTAGCTATTTTTGTTCCACAGTATTATTATTCATAAGACTTTCTTAAATGGGAAATTAATAAGAAAATAATACATTGCACTCCTTCTGTAACAAAGATATCTGAAGGGCTTGGTGGAATACCTCCAGCATTCGCCTGAAAACCTCACTATTTAGTGCACTTCGTTTTAGTTCCAATACTCTGAAGAAATCCTTGCTGCAATTAATTCAAGCCATCTAAATTTAAAGCATTCGAATTAGGCAGCCATCAAAAGAGAAAATCTATCCTTCCAGGAAACTGGAGCCTTAAATATAACTCTCATAATTTAACTGTTTGGAAATTCAAAGGGAAGAAAGATATTTCAAGGGAGAATCTTCTTGGGCAGTATAAATATACAAGCTCTCACAGAGACAGGAGAAGCTATGTAGTGGTCTGGGTGAACAGCTTGACTTCTGCTACATCTTTACCTTGTTACAGCTAATAACTAATAACCCTCTGCTTGAGGGTAGGAAGGCTCTGCAGGAGGATATGGATTGGCTGGACCGATGGGCTGAGGCCAACTGTATGAAGTTCAACAAGGCCAAATGCTGGCTCCTGCACTTGGGGCACAACAAATCCAAGCAGCACTACAGGCTGGGAAATGAGTGGCGGGAAATCTGCCTGGCAGAGAAAGACCTGGGTTGGTTGACAGTTTGGTTGACAGTTGGCTGAATATGAGCCAGCAGTGTGCTCAGGTGGCCAAGAAGGCCAACAGCATCCTGGCTTGTATAAGAAACAGTCTGACCATCAGGACTAGGGAAGTGATTGTCTGTACTCGGCTCTGGTGAGGCTGCACCTCGAGTACTGTGTTCAGTTTTGGGCCCCTCACTACAAGAAGGACATCGAGGTGCTGGAGCGAGTCCAGAGAAGAGCAATTAAGCTGGTGAAAGGTCTGGAGAACAAATCTTACGAGGAGCGGCTGAGGGAGCTGGGACTGTTTAGCCTGGAGAAGAGGAGGCTCAGGGGTGACCTTATCACTCTCTACAGATACCTTAAAGGAGGCTGTAGCAAGGTGGGGGTTGGTCTATTCTCCCACATGCCGGGTGATAGGATGAGGAAGAATGGGCTAAAGTTGTGTTAGGGAGGTTGTTGTTAGGTTGGATATTAGGATGAACTTCTTTACTGAAAGGGTTGTTAGGCATTGGAATGGGCTGCCCAGGGAACTGGTTGAGTCACCATCCCTGGAGGTATTTAAAAGACGTTTAGATGTATGTGGAGTAATTGCCTAAGGTAACTAGGAAAATTAAACTAATATTCACATTTTAAAGAAAATGTACAGCATTGAAGAAGCTTTCAGGGTAGGGCGTAGCTGCATTACCTGAGCATTCCCTAGGCTTCCAACCTTAGATGTTACCTCACTAGGGGAACCTGGTGTTCTAATTCTAAGGAACATTATGGAGTGTAGAACAGAGTGGAGACACCATGGCTAGGCTCTGTGACGAGGGGGACTCGATTGCTCTTGTGTACACTGAGACCGATGAGCTGCACATTTGCTACCCTGAGCCAATGACCTGTCATGTTTTTGACAAAATGCTGTACTCTAGTGAACTTTTGCTCATTATAATATCATTATAATACCAAAACACACCTCCATCCCAAAAGCTACCTGCGTCCAAGGTGTGACCACCCCTCACTGAACACAGGCTCTGAATTCCTCAGAGCCTATTCCTTTAAACAGAGATGGGAAAACTTTTCACCAATCATAACTAATATATGCTTGACTAGAGTCACTCAAGCTCCACCTAAAAGATAGAAAATAATATAAATTGGTTTAAGAGAGAGGGGATGTTAGAGAAGATACCATTGTCAGGGGAGATACCATCACGAGGGAATATACCATCACAAGGACCTCCTGACTACTGGGATCAGTCGACGGGCTGAGCCTCTCTTCCCCCCATTGGGATGCCTTTGGGTGGGATTTAAACACTTGGTTATACTGGGTATCTCTGCAGAAACTTAGGAATCTCAATAGAGTCTTTGTACGTTTTAATGCGTTAATTTCCAGGCTGTGCACCTGTGTATTTCACAGAATCACAGAATCACAGAATAGTCTAGGTTGGAAGAGACCTCCAAGATCACCGAGTCCAACCTCTGACCTAACGCTAACAAATCTTCCACTAAACCATATCCCTAAGCTCTACATCTAAACGTCTTTTAAAGACCTCCAGGGATGGTGACTCAACCACTTCCCTGGGCAGCCTATTCCAGTGACTAACAACCCGTTCAGTAAAGAAGTTCTTCCTAATATCCAACCTAAGCCTTCCCTGGCGCAACTTTAGCCCATTCCCCCTCGTCCTGTCACCAGGCAC
>NW_023309422.1:0-4758 GCF_011077185.1 Oxyura jamaicensis
CACGGTTGTCTCCTCCAATAGTTCTGAACTTCACCCCTGAACAAGTGTAAAATCCTAAAATCCTGACAGAATGTTTGAGAGTCCTATGCCCTGACCCTGACAATGCCGGAGAACGACAGCTTGCAGCACTGTGCTGGGTCCTGGCTTACGCCTATCAAACACTATTCAATGCCACCCAGCACCCTCAAGGCAGGGAGGAGGTCTCTGAATCTGATGACCAGATACCACACACTGTGGCTGACCCAGAGGACCAGCCGACTATGGTATCAGTCGCCCCCATAGTCAAGTCAAAACAATGGAAACGGAAGTCAGCTCATTTAGTAAGGGAAGAAGCCTCTCCTGAGTAGGAGGGAGAAGGGGGAAAACAGGCAGCTCTAAAGCAGAGCCATTACAAAAAAAAGCAGCAAGAAGAGGGGCTCCTAAGAAAAACGCTGCTCCAGTTTCTGTTGGGCAGTTCACCAGAGGCAGTAGAAGGGCTGATGTTATTCTTGACCCTGATGAAGGGACCTCTGCTTCTCATTTTCAAGAATTGAACTTGACACTCCAACCAGGACTAGAGGGGCCCTGCCTCTGGCCAGGTAGAGGAGAGGGATAACCGAATTTATTGGACTGTGTGGATCCGATGGCCTGGCACATTGGAACCACAGGAATACAAAGCTCTAGTTGACACTGGTGAGCAATGCACCTTAATGTCATCAGGCTACCAAGGGACAGAACACATCTCTATCTCTGGAGTGACAGGGGGATCCCAAGAGCTAACTGTATTGGAAGCTGAAGTGAGTCTAACTGGGAATGAGTGGCAAAAGCACCCCATTGTGACTGGCCCAGAGGCTCCATGCATTCTTGGCATAGACTGCCTCAAGAGAGGGGACTTCAAGGATCCAAAAGGGTACCGGTGGGATTTTGGCATAGCTGCTTTGAGGACAGAGCAGATTAGGCATCTGTCTACCCTGCCTGGCCTTTCAGAAGACCCTTCTGTTGTAGGATTGCTGAAGGTTGAAGAACAGCAGGTACCAATCACTACCACAACAGTGCATCGATGGTATTATCGCACCAACCGAGACTCCCGGATCCCCATCCATGAGTTGGTTCATTGGCTGGAGAGCCAAGGAGTGATCAGCAAGACTCGCTCACCCTTTAATAGTCCTATATGGCAAGTGTAAAAGTCTAATGGCGAGTCGAGGGTAACAGTGGACTATCGTGGCCTGAACGAAGTCACGCCACCACTGAGTGCTGCAGTGCCGGACATGCTAGAACTTCAGTATGAAGAGTTAAAGGCAGCCAAGTGGTATGCCACAATTGATATCGCTAAAGCATTTTTCTCCATCACTTTGGCAGCAGCATTCAAGCCGCAGTTTGCTTTCACCTGGAGGGGCATCTAATACACCTGGAATCGGTTCCCCCAGGGGTGGAAACACAGTCCTACCATTTGCCATGGATTAATCCAGTCTGCACTGGAACAAGGGGGAAGCTTGTGAACACCAGCAGTATATTGATGACATCCTCGTGTGGGGCAACACAGCAGAAGAAGTTTTTGAGAAAGGGAAGAAAGTAATCCAAGTTCTTTTGAAAGCTGGTTTTGCCATTAAGCAGAGTAAGGTCAAGGGGCCTGCACAGGAAATCCAGTTCTTGGGGGTAAAATGGCAGGATGGACGTTGCCATATTCCAACGGACATGATCAACAAAATAACGGGTATGTCTCCACCAACTAGCAAAAAAGAAACGCAAGCTATCCTAGGCCTTGTGGGAATTTGGAGAATGCATGTTCCAGGCTATAGTCAGCTTGTGAGTCCTCTATATCGAGTGACTCGAAAGAGGAACAATTTCGAGTGGGGCCCCGAGCAACAACAGGCCTTTGAACAAATCAAACAAGAAATAGCCCGTGCGGTAGCCCTTGGGCTTGACCGTACCGGACCAGCTGTGCAAAACATATTTCACAATGCAGCTGGGGAGCATGGCCTCACTTGGAGCCTCTGGCAGAAAACCTCAGGAGAAACTCGAGGTCGACCTCTGGGGTTCTGGAGCCAGAGCTATCGAGGATCAGAAGCCAATTACACCCCAACTGAAAAGGAGATACTAATGGCATATGTGGGTTTTTGAGCTGCTTCAGAGGTTGTTGGTACAGAAGCACAACTCCTCTTGGCACCATGGCTACCTTTGTTACATTGGATGTTCAAAGGGAAAATCCCCACTACACACCATGAGACTGATGCTATGTGGATTAAGTAGGTAGTGTTAATTACACAGCGGGCTCGAAGGGGCAAAACTAATCGCCCAGGAATCCTGGAAGAGATCATGGACTGGCCGGAGAGCAGAGACTTCAGAGTTTCAACTGAAGAGGTAACTCGTGCCGAAGAGGCACCACCATGCAATGAGTTGCCAGAAGACAGAAAGCAGTACGTCTTGTTCACTGACAGATCCTGCTGTGTGGTAGGGGGCCATCGGAAATGTAAAGCTGCTGTGTGGAGTCCCACACGAGGAGTTGTGGAGGCCGTGGAAGGGGAAGGTGAGTCAAATCAATATGCAGAAGTGAAAGCCATACAACTGGCCCTACAAATTGCTGAAAGAGAAAAATGGCCAGTACTGTATCTCTACACTGAGTCATGGATGGTGGGAAATGCTCTGTGGGGGTGGCTGCAGCAATGCTGTTGTGGTTTAACCCGGCTGGCAGCTAAACACCACACAGCCGTTCCCTCACCCTCCCCCCTCCCTCTCTGGGATGGGGGAGAGAAACGGGAAAGAGAAGATGTGGGTTGAGATAAAGACAGTTTATTAAAATAGGAAATAATAATAATAATAGTAATAATAATAATAGTGTGTACAAAACAAGTGATGCACAATGCAATTGCTCACCACCCGCTGACCGATGCCCAGCCTATCCCTGAGCAGCAGGCCCCCCAGCCCGGCTAGCCACCCCTATATATTGTTTAGCATGACGTCAGATGGTATGGAATACTCCTTTGGCCAGTTTGGGTCAGCTGTCCTGGGTCTGTCCCCTCCCAGCTCTTGCTGCACCCCCAGCCTGCCCGCTGGCAGGACAGAGCGAGGAGCTGAAAGTCCTTGGCTTAGTGTAAGCATTGCTCTGCAACAATTAAAAGATCGGCATGTTATCAGCACTCTTCTCATCGTAATCTAAAACATAGCACCCTACCTGCTACTAGGAGGAAAATTAACTCTGTCCTAACTGAAACCAGGACATATATCCACCCCTTATTCCATACCATTTATGTTATGCTCAGGTTACACTCTTTCCAATACATTCTAGTTAATCACTATTTTCATCTATGGTAGTGATGACAGACAGTATTATATAATAATTAACATAATACAACTCAACTCATGGGCTATTCTCACCCAGTATTAAATCCCCTTGAGGTACACAACGGACTTCCCCATTCTTTTGCATTACCCACCAAGTGCATCCAGGTCCTTGAGCAAAAGCAATCCCACGAATGGGTTTGCCTTTTCCTGAGGCAGGAGTAGCCCAGACTGTTTTACCCAGCATGTTTCTTACATGCACTACAGGAACTTTATCCCCTTCTACTGTACGTAACAGGTTTGATTGGGCAGGTCCAGCTCGGTTGGCAGATCCCCTAGTATTGACTAACCAGGTGGCCTTTGCCAAATGTGCATCCCAATTTCTGAATATCCCAGCACCCATTGCTTTCAGTGTAGTCTTTAACAGTCCATTGTATCGCTCAACTTTACCGGAGGCTGGTGCGTGATAGGGGATGTGATACACCCACTCAATACCATGTTCTTTGGCCCAAGTGTCTATAAGGTTGTTTCGGAAATGAGTCCCTTGTCTGACTCAATTCTTTCTGGGGTGCCATGTAACCATAGGACTTGCTTTTCAAGGCCGAGGATAGTGTTTTGGGCGGTGACATGGGGCACAGGATATGTTTCCAGCCATCCGGTGGTCGCTTCCACCATTGTAAGTACGTGGCGCTTGCCGTTGCGGGTTTGAGGGAGTGTGATGTAATCAATCTGCCAGGCCTCTCCATATTTATATTTCAGCCATCGTCCTCCATGCCAAAGAGGCTTTGACCGTTTGGCTTGCTTGATTGCAGCACATGTTTCATAATCATGAATAACCTGTGCTACAGTGTCCATGGTCAGGTTCACCCCTCGATCACGAGCCCATCTGTATGTTGCATCTCTACCTTGATGGCCTGAGGTGTCATGGGCCCATCGGGCTATAAATAATTCACCCTTATGTTGCCAGTCCAGGTCCACCTGAGCCACTTCAAACTTAGCAGCCTGATCCACCTGCTGGTTGTTTTGATGTTCTTCAGTAGCCCCATTCTTGGGCACATGAGCATCTACATGGTGTACCTTTACAACCAGGTTCTCTACCCGGGCAGCAATATCTTGCCACAGCGCCGCAGCCCAAATGGGTTTGCCCCTGCGCTGCCAGTTGTTCTGTTTCCTTTGCTGTAAGCACTGCTACAGGGCATTTGCTACCATCCACGAATCAGTGTAGAGGTAGAGAACTGGCCACTTTTCTCGTTCAGCAATATCTAAAGCCAGCTGGATGGCTTTCACTTCTGCAAATTGACTCGATTCACCTTCTCCCTCAGCAGCTTCTTCAACTCGTCGTGTAGGACTCCATACAGTAGTTTTCCACCTCCTATGCTTTCCCACAATATGACAGGACCCATCAGTGAACAGGGCATATCTCTTCTCATTTTCTGGTAACTTGTTATACAGTGGGCTTCTTCAGCACGGACCACCTCCTCCTCTGATGACATCCCAAAG
>NW_023309423.1:0-2973 GCF_011077185.1 Oxyura jamaicensis
GTCAGAGGTTGGACTTGATGATCTTGAGGTCTCTTCCAACCTAGAAAATTCTGTGATTCTGTGAAGGAGTCCGGAGGAGGGCCCCAAAGATGATCAAGGGGCTGGAGAACCTCTCCTCTGAAGACAGGCTGAAGGATTTGGGGTTGTTCAGCCTGGAGAAGAGAAGGCTTGGGGGTGACCTTCCTGCAATATTCCAATACCTAAAGAGGGGCTACAGGAAAGCTAGGGAGGGACTTTTTCAGGGATTGTAGTGATAGGAGATGGAGTAATGGATTTAAGCTAAAAGAGGGTAGTTTTAGGTAAGATATAAGGAAGAAATTTTTTACTGTGAGGGTGGTGAGGCACTGGAAGAGGTTGCCAAGAGAAGATGAGAATGTCCCATTCCTGGAAGAGTTCAAGGCCATGTTGGATGGCACTTTGAGCAACCTGATCTAGTGGAAGGTGTCCCTGTGCAGGGCAGGAGGGTTGGAATAAGATGATCTGTAACTTCTCTTCCAACCCAAACCATTCTATGATTCTGTGATTGTATGATGTACAGATGGACTTCTAGGCACCTAAATTTTTAATTAACTGTGAACTAAATCCCACATACTTTGTCTATTAGGGTCTGTTCATTTTTCTAAACAAAGTTCTTGAGTGCCATTCAAAATTTTCTTGGTTATCTGGGAGATACCTGAGGCTGGGAGATTGGGACTAGAAGCAATGGGAGACCCACACCCAGCATCTAAAAGCCAGAGGGAATATTCAATGGCCTGTGTTTAGCCCGTTATCGATGTCAGAGTTTCACTTCATTTTGAGTCTAGTGTTATTTCTAGATATTTTTATGCCTTTTATAGAATAAGGTATAAGAATATATAAAAAAAGATCTTAAGTATACTCTTGTAGACTAACTGTCACTTGCCTGAGAATAAATTTAAAGGGTTAAGGTGTCTTCTTCAGTCCTATGTTCCTAAATAAAGAAACTGTTAATTATTAGTTTAAATGCTTGTGTTTTAAAAACTGATTATATGGATCAACCATCAGTCCTTAGGATAGCATATATACATTGCTACATCTACAGTATTACACATTGCAACAAACTAAATCAGTCATTTTCAGATAGCTTTCCCAATATTTTTCCTATCTGATCATTGCCTGCCTTTTGAAGTGTCAATTCTTCATGCCAAAAACCTATACTAGGAATGGAAATGAATCCTGTTTCAACTTCCTGTGTGAGCACATATGTTTGTAAATGTTGTGAGGCATCAAGCCAATCCTGCAAAACAGCTTCAGAAAACTCAGAGGAACCATTATAGTAGTAGAGTACTGTTTCTGTCCAAAAGGGCTCTGGCCATTTTTCTTCTTCAAGAAGCCTGAGGAAGATGGACAGTGTAAGCAGGAGAACTGCTAAATAACGTATTAAGCCAGCTGGTCCAAAGCTTGGTGATACAAGCTTTTATTTCAGCACCAAGCATGCTTGACAAGCATGTGACAGCAAACAGATGGTCACTCTTCATGGAATTATACTGAAGGTATTTGTGGATTTTTTTATTTGAATGTATTGCAGCAAAATAATATATTTAACAATCATACAGTATCTTAAAAAGTGAAGAAATTTTCATGATGTTCTAGTCAGGTTAATTGGTAAGTAGTTTTCACCTAAAAAGATGATGGAACTGAAACATAAATATGCTTCCGAATATTCTGGATACCAGATATTACATTTGTTTGAAATATGTGTAAAACACCAGTGTAATAAAGCACATTAATAGCATTTGCAAAGATTATCTTCCATGTTCAGGAATATAAACATATTGTTTAGCAAGGAGATATGTAGACATTTAAAAGCTTTAATCTCTAGAAAAGCTTGATCTGGACAGGGTATATGAGCCCTAAGTTGTTTCCAGGGTGAATAACCTTTATAAATATGATTTTTAAAATGATGATGAAACACATAAAACTAACAGTATACTCCCTCCTCCTCATGAGGGGAGCAGACTCTCTGGGGACAGTGACAGGATCTGAGGGAATGGCATGGAGCTGGGACAGGGAAGGGTCAGGCTGGGTGTTAGGAAAAGGTTCTTCACTGAGAGGGTTGTTGGGCATTGGAACAGGCTCCCCAGGTCAGCGGTCATGGCACTGAGCTGCAGGAGTTTAAGAAGCATTTGGAAACTTCTCCCAGAAGCATGGTTTGATTTTTTGGGCAGTCCTGTGTAGAACCAGGAACTGGACTTGATGATCCTTGTAGGTCCTTCCCAGCCTAGGGTATTCTATGATTCTATGATTCTGTGGTTCTATGATTCTGTTAACAAAGGGTTACTGGGAGGGACAAATGAATAATCACATCACAAGCATCAATCATACTCATGCCATGAGCATGTCTCTTCACTTATTTCTCTTCTGTGTGTCAATAATTCCTCATCACAAATTTCTCAGTCACGTTCAATCCTATGGCTTCAGTTTTCTCCAACTGAAAAACTTACATTTGGTTTTTACTTCTGTGAATGATTTATAAGTTTTAAAATAAAATCTTCTCTCTGTGTATTTCAGCTGAACATTGTCACTTTTCTGTTAGGTTTGCTTATAGTAGTTTTTGCTGAGTATAGGAGGCAGGAGTATAAAATTGAGGTATCGTACTGTTAGCCAGTCTCTCTGAAACCCCACTGGGGCTGTGTGCAAGCAAACAAAATGTGCAGTTTCTCCCCTTTGGATGCATGTCCCAGAGGAAGGATGGCGGTGTGTGTGGCAGCATTTGTAGTAATTCCATTAGCTAAAGATACAGAGACCTGCCCTATACAGCTACGGATTCCACTTCTCTTGTTAGCTCCTCTTTGTAACAGAAAATAGACCTAATTTTCAGTTTGATTATGCGAAAAATGGTAATTATCAAAAGCCACAATCTTACAGTGTTTTTTTTTACACATTTTATATTCACAGAATCACAGAATCACAGAATCACAGAATCACAGAATTTCTAGGTTGGAAGAGACCTCA
>NW_023309424.1:0-2723 GCF_011077185.1 Oxyura jamaicensis
GGGGCCAACAAGGCTAGCGTCCTGGTGGGGGTCTGTTACAGACCGCCGAACCAGGACGAGAAGATGGATGAGGAGTTCTACAGGCAGCTGACAGAAGTTGCGAAATCGTCAGCGCTGGTTCTCGTGGGGGACTTCAACTTCCCTGACATATCCTGGAAGCACAACACAGCCCAGAGGAAGCAGTCTAGGAGGTTTCTGGAGAGCGTGGAAGATAGCTTCCTGACACAGCTGGTTAGTGAGCCTACCAGGGGTGGCGCCCCGCTAGACCTTCTCTTCACAAACAGAGAAGGACTGGTGGAGGATGTGATTGTCGGGAGCTGTCTTGGGCAGAGTGACCATGAAATGGTGGAGTTCTCTATTCTTGGCAAGGCCAGGAAGGGGACCAGTAAAACCACTGTAGTGGACTTTCGGAGGGCTGACTTTGTGCTGCTCAGGACACTGGTTGGTAGAGTCCCTTGGGAGGCGGTTCTGAAGGACAGAGGAGTCCAGGAAGGCTGGGCGCTCTTCAAGAGGGAAATCCTAATGGCACAGGAACGGTCTGTCCCCACGTGCCCAAAGATGAGCTGGCGGGGAAGAAGACCAGCCTGGCTGAACAGAGAATTGTGGTTTGAGCTTAGGAGAAAAAAGAGGGTTTATAATCTTTGGAAAAGTGGGCAGGCCACTAGGGAGGACTATAAGGATATCGCGAGGCTGTGCAGGGACAAAATTAGAAAAGCCAAAGCTCATCTGGAGCTCAATCTGGCTACTGCTGTTAAAGATAACAAAAAATGTTTTTATAAATACATCAACACGAAAAGGAGGACTAAGGAGAATCTCCATCCTTTACTGGATGTGGGGGGAAACTTAGTTACAAGAGATGAGGAAAAGGTGGAGGTGCTTAATGCCTTCTTTGCCTCAGTCTTTAATGGCAATACCGATTGTTCTCTGGATACCCAGTACCCTGAGCTGGTGGAAGGGGATGGGGAGAGAGATGTGGCCCTCACTATCCATGAAGAAATGGTTGGTGACCTGGTACGGCACTTGGATGTGCACAAGTCGATGGGGCCGGATGGGATCCACCCAAGGGTACTGAGAGAACTGGCAGAGGTGCTGGCCAAGCCACTATCCATCATTTATCAGCAGTCCTGGCTATCGGGGGAGGTCCCAGTTGACTGGCGGCTAGCAAATGTGACGCCCATCTACAAGAAGGGCTGGAGGACTGACCCAGGAAACTACAGGCCTGTCAGTTTGACCTCAGTGCCAGGGAAACTCATGGAGCAGATTATCTCGAGAGTCATCACGCAGCACTTGCAGGGCAAGCAGGCGATCAGGCCCAGTCAGCATGGGTTTATGAAGAGCAGGTCCTGCTTGATGAACCTGATCTCCTTCTATGACAAAGTGACGCACTGGGTGGATGAGGGAAAGGCTGTGGATGTGGTCTACCTTGACTTCAGCAAGGCTTTTGACACCGTTTCCCACAGCATTCTCCTCAAGAAACTGGCTGCTCTTGGATTGGACTGGTGCACGCTTTGTTGGGTTAGAAACTGGCTGGATAGCCGGGCCCAAAGAGTCATGGTAAATGGAGTCAAATCCAGTTGGAGGCCGGTCACTAGTGGCGTTCCCCAGGGCTCGGTGCTGGGGCCAGTCCTCTTCAATATCTTCATTGATGATCTGGATGAGGGCATTGAGTGCACCCTCAGTAAGTTTGCAGATGACACCAAGTTAGGTGTGTGTGTCGATCTGCTCGAGGGTAGGAAGGCTCTGCAGGAGGATCTGGAGAGGCTGGACCGACGGGCCGAGGTCAACTGCATGAAGTTCAACAAGGCCAAGTGCCGGGTCCTGCACCTGGGGCGCAATAACCCCAAGCAGAGCTACAGGCTGGGAGGTGAGTGGTTGGAGAGCTGCCAGGCAGAGAAGGACCTGGGAGTGATGGTTGATAGTCGGCTGAATATGAGCCAGCAGTGTGCTCAGGTGGCCAAGAAGACCAACAGCATCCTGGCCTGTATAAGAAACAGTGTGGCCAGCAGGACCAGGGAGGTGATCGTCCCCCTGTACTCGGCTCTGGTGAGGCTGCACCTCGAGTACTATGTTCAGTTTTGGGCCCCTCGCTACAAGAAGGACATGGAGGTGCTTGAGCGAGTCCAGAGAAGGGCTACAAAGCTGGTAAAGGGCCTGGAGAACAAGTCTTACGAGGAGCGGCTGAGGGAGCTGGGCTTGTTCAGCCTGGAGAAGAGGAGGCTCAGGGGTGACCTTATCGCTCTCTACAGGTACCTGAAAGGAGGCTGTAGCAAGGTGGGGGTTGGTCTATTCTCCCACGTGCCTGGTGACAGGACGAGGGGGAATGGGCTAAAGTTGCGCTAGGGGAGGTTTAGGTTGGATAATAGGAAGAACTTCTTTACCGAAAGGGTTGTTAGACATTGGAACGGGCTGCCCAGGGAAGTGGTGGAGTCACCACCCCTGGAGGTCTTTAAAAGACATTTAGATGTAGAGCTTAGGGATATGGTTTAGTGGGGACTGTTTGTGTTAGGTCAGAGGTTGGACTCGGTGATCTTGGAGGTCTCTTCCAACCTAGACTATTCTGTGATTCTGTGATTTTCCAAAGAAAACTGTGTGGTTAGCCTTAAAAATCATTTGCCTAGTGCAATAAATGCCTAGTATAGGAGAATATTTGTTTGGCTGATTTACCTCAGTTAATGGAATTCCTGAAAATGAACTCTTTAATTTCTTCTTTTGAAAACTCATAT
>NW_023309425.1:0-1068 GCF_011077185.1 Oxyura jamaicensis
ACCAGCTACTAGGAGGAAAAATAACTGTCCTAACTGAAACCAGGACAGCTGGTTATCAGAGGCTTGCGCAGCGTCCCATGCAAAAGTCTGCAGTTTCCTAAAAAAAAACTCCTTGGTCCTCTTATCCCCCTGACTCGAGTCTCAATGTTCGCCCTTCAAACCCTCTATTTACACAAATTGCTGGACTGTTCCTTTGCATGATACAAGAACTATGTACACTAATCACTCTTTTTCTTAAATAGGAGCTTATATTTCATCATGCGGCCCTAACATTGTTCCATACTGACACGAATCATATAAACACATTTCACACCAGGCTGCCTCGGTTGGGCGGTGACGGTGCATGCAGCTGCTCCGGCTCCTGCCCCTGCAGCCGGGCCAGAAAAACGAGCTGTAGCAGTGCAAGTTGCCCATGTAGACAAGGTGAAAAAATGGTATAGAGACTCAGGTCGTTCAGAATGCAGAGAGTCTTCTGCTAGGTCTAGGTATAGAGAAGACAAGGCTGGGCCATCATCAGGGATGCAGGAGGATGAAGATGAGGATGTCGAAAAATCAACAGTAACTACCCAAAACCTTTACAAGCGTGAGCTACGAGATGTGTGAAAAGATTTTGGTCGCTGCATAAATGAGCAGCTTGTCACCTAGCTGCTCCGGTGCTGGGACACCAGAGCCAATTGCGTGGAATTAGAGGGCAGGGAAGCCAGGCGGCTGGGATCCCTTGCTAGAGATGCAGGCATTGACAAAGCAATTGGAGATGGAGCACGATCTCACAGCCTCTGGAGGCGTCTCCTGTCAGCTGTAAGGGAAAGGTATCCCGTCAAGGAAGAACTTGTATGTCTGCCAGGCAAGGGGACCATGATGGAGAAGGGAATCCAGTACCTGAGGGAATTAGCCATACAGGAGTTGATTTATGAGGACCTAGACAATGGACAAATACCCAGAGATCCAGATGAAGTCAAGTGTACACAACCCATGTGGCGGAAGTTTGTACGGAGTGCACCATCATCATATGCCAGCTCATTGGCAATAACGGCCTGGAAAGAGGATGAGGAACCCACAGTGGATGAA
>NW_023309426.1:0-2575 GCF_011077185.1 Oxyura jamaicensis
CGTCCGTTCCACAGTCGATCCCACAGCCGAGCAGAGCTGCTCCTGGCTCAAGGAATGACGCTATTATAGTTTTGTATAATTACACCAAAGAGATGCATTGCGATAAGGATCAAGTGTGGCATTGACAATTTGTTTCATGGTTTGGTTTTTGCCCATGTAATTGAACCTTACACGTGATGTGGCTGTTACACTTCCCAGAATATCTAATTCCTGTGGCTCTAGGGGCGCTCGCGGCAAGTAGACAGTCCAATCTTTGTTATCTGCCGGGATTCCCACCAGACGTGTTGTAAACGGGTCGTTAGCACTAGCCAGGGACAGGCACTGTCCCAGGGTTTTTCCCTCCCAGCTTTTGCTGCACCCCCAGCCTGCCCACTGGCAGGACAGAGCGAGGAGCTGAAAAGTCCTTGGCATAGTGTAAGCATTGCTCTGCAGCAATTAAAACATCAGCATGTTATCAGCACTCTTCTCATCCTAATCCAAAACATAGCACCCTACCAAGTACTAGGAGGAAAAATAACTCTGTCCTAACTGAGTTGTCTTTTTTTCTTTTTTTTTCTTTCCTTTTTTTTTCTTTTCTTTTTTTTTTTTTTTCCTTTTTTTTTTTTTTCTTTCCCCTTTTTTCTCCTTTTCCTTTTTTCTTTTTTCTTTTTCTTCCTTTTTTTCTATTTTCTTTTTTCTATATTTTTCCTTTTTTTCTTTCCCCTTTTTTCAATTTTTTTCTTTTTCTTTTTTTTCTTTTCCTCTTTTTTCTTTCCCTTTTTTCTTTTTTTTCCCTTTTTTATTTTCTTTTCTTTTTCCTTTTTTCTATTTTTTCCTTTTTTTTCATTTTTCCCTTTTTTCCTTTTTTTCTTTTTTCTTTTCTTTCTTTCCTCTTATTTTCTTTTTTTCCTTTTTTTTCTCTTTTGTTTCTTTCCTTTTTTACTTTTTCTTTCTTTTTTTCCATTTTTTCTTGTCTTTTTCTCTTTTGTAATTTTTTTTCATTTTTTTCCCCTTTTGTTCTTTTTCTTTTCTTCCCCTTTTTTCTATTTTTTCCTTTTTTCTTTTTTCTTTTTCTCTTTTTTCTTTTTTCCTTTTTTCCTTTTTCTTTCTTTTTTTTCTTTTTCTTTCTCTTTCTTTTCCCTTTTTTCTTTCTTTCCCTTTTTTCTTTTTCTCTTCTTTTTTTCTTTTTCTTTCTTTTTTATTTTTTTTTCTTTTTTCCTTTTTTCTTTTTTTCTTCTCTTTTTTATTTTTCTTTTCTATTTCTCTCTTTTTTATTTTTCTTTTTTTTCCTTTTTTCCTTTCTCTTTCTTTTTTATTTCTTTCCCTTTTTTCTCTCTCTCGCTCTTTTTTTTTTTTTTTTAGTAAAAACCATAAGGAGTTATCACAGATCTGGGGTAGGAGGTTTGAAGCCTTGGCCGAGCTGCCGTCGGCAGCGCCAGCAGACAGACTGGCGGGCTGAGGCGGGGGGGGGCCGGCCCGGGGGTGGAGGGTAGCAACAGCGGCAGAGCCGCTCGGTTCGGCGGGCGCAGCGGTGGGCGAAGCGGAGAGGGAGGCTCGAGGGCGGCCCGGGGGTGGGGGGTGGTGGCGGGGGGGTAGCAGCAGCGGCGGAGCCGAGGGCGGAGGTCGGCACGCCTCTCCTCCCTCTCCTGTGGGCGGTGCAGGACATCCCCCCTGGGTGTCCTGGGGTGTTACTTCCGCAAGCGGCTCAGATCTCTGCTTTGACCTGGCCCTGCCAACTTCCGTCTTTTCTGCGTTCGATGGTGGGTCCGGCGGGACTTCCGCATGATTTAGAGGGGCATCCCCAGAGTTCTCGCCCGCAATGTGCGTTAAAAGTCAGTAACAGTTCTGCAAGGGCTGCCACTCCTAGTGTTGACATCTGGGCCGCGGCGCAGGCAACCTCCTTCTCCGCCTCCATAGTCTTTAGTGTCTCTAATACCATTCGTCACAACTCACAGACAGTTTTCACCTCCTTTTCATCTTTTGAAACCCCCGTTATAGTCCTTTCCCACATGGTATTCCCAAACTCCCGCCATTCCGTAACAGGGAACAGTAAGGCAGTCTCTCTAAAATGTCCCCATCGTTGTCCCAACTTCATCAATTTGATCAGTTTCTTTCCCGTTGTCTCGATACCTCTCTCAGAGAGTATTCCAGCGAGCAACAATGCAGCAGCCTCCATTTCCATGGCTGTGCTTCCTCTGAGAGGTAGGGAGCGACCCTGACCCGTGTCTGCCAAGCAGCACCCTCTCAGCCATTTATTTTCCCAATTCCCTCCTCTAGCTGCTTACCGCAGCCTCGGAGAACTCAGTCGAGCTGGACTATCTTGCGAGTAACAATCCTCTGCTACCAGATGTCGGAAAGGGAGACGGTCCCGAGTAACGATGCAACCTCGATACGAGTATAATCGTCCTCCTTTATTGCATGTGGGGAATTCCTTTCTCACACAGGTGGGGAGGAAAATAATCTCTCTTCAAGGTGGTGGACCTTTTCAGAAAGTTTCTCCAAAGTATTCTCTTTTAGTTGATGGACGCTTTCAGAAAGTTTCTCCACAGCCGAGACGCAGGCCTGTAGGGAAGAGGAGAGGCTTTCTTCGTACTGC
>NW_023309427.1:0-14030 GCF_011077185.1 Oxyura jamaicensis
TCCTTCCTTCCTTCCTTCCTTCCTTCCTTCCTTCCTTCCTTCCTTCCTTCCTTCCTTCTTCCCTCCTTCCCTCCTTCCTGCCTTGCCTTGCCTTGCCTTTCTTCTTTTGAATCAAAGAATCCTAGAATGTTTTGTGTTGGAAGGGACCTTGACATCCATCTAATTCCAGCCCCTCTGCCTTGACAAGGACAGCAGCCACTAAGTGAGGTTTTTGAAAGCCCAGTCCAACATGGTCTTAAACATCTCCAGGGATGGGACATCCACAACTTCTCTGGGAAACCTGTTCCAGCATCTCACCACCCACTGAGTAAAGAATTTCCTCCTAATATCTAATTTAAACCTACCCTATTTTACTTCAAAGCCATTACTTCTTGTCCTACACTCCCTGATAAAGAGTAGCTCTCCTGAGGGCTGTAGGTACTAGAAGGCCACTATAAGTTCTCCCTAGAGCCTTCTTCTCCAGGATGAACAACTCCTGTTCTCTCAGCCAGACTTCATAAGAGAGGTGCTCCAGTCCCTTGATCATTTTTGTGGCCCTTCTCTAGACTCGTTCTAATACTTCCATGTCCTTCTTGTGATGGGATCCCCAGAAGCTGCTCCCCAAACAGTGCTCCCCACACAGTGCTCCCCAGGTAATCAAGAAGTTCTTTTTCTTCTTGGGTGAAGTGAAAAATTGTTTGTGCTCTGAAAGTTGAGTACAAATACTTTATCACATCAATACCCATTTAAAAGTATAACCTCTCATGTTAAATTGTAGGTTTATCCTTTCATTCCTGACTATAAACAAACCTATAGATCAAGTTTAAATACATATATGCACAATTAGAGAGTTTTTCATCTCTTTTTGTATTGATCCTATTTTGGATATGAGATAGAGGATCTCATCAAATTGCAGTGAGCACAGTAAACCAACCCTGGGGAGGTTTATTTGGAGCTGATCTCTGACACCGAGAATTAGAAATTGTTATAAATGTACAATATTTTTTCTAAAATGAGCAGGTGATGCTGCTTAACCTGACTCCTAGGGAGTCTGTAGAGTACAAGCACTTGGCTACCAATTTTCCAGAGTAAGCATGAAAGTTAATTTTTTCCAAAACACAATTCTCTATGCAACAAGTTTAGATACTTGAGATTTATTTCCAAAACAAACAAACAAATAAATAAAAATACATTTAATATATCTGCCAGTGTCTCAGTTCATTAAATTAGATGCTTTTTTAGTAGTTCTTGGAACACCGCTTTTATTTGTATTTTCTGCTACTGCTGTCATTTCTGTGTTCCTCCTAATAAACACCTCAAAGAGATTTCTTGGTGATCAATGTAAAGGGAAGATCTTGAACACTAGTTCAGCAGCAGGGAACATAGCCATTGTGGCCATTATTATCATCTCCCAAGATTCTGCAGAATCAAACTTCTTTTGAGATGGCATTTTTTCCTTTCTTCTTTTCCCTTGACATACTATAGCATTTTATGTGGCATCTGTGTCTGCCATGGAAACATGTTGTATGAGAAATTCTTTATAAAGGAATGCTCATTATTTTGTGCAATACATTGTCTCTAAGGCCTTATCGATAATGATAGTTTTTTTTTGTTTTGTTTTTTTTTTTTTTGAAAATGATATAACAAGATACTTTCTTATACTCCTGTTGCTAATCAGCACCTAAAAAGTTATCTTCTTGTAATGGAGATAATTATACTCATATTCTTCCTATTGTTCTAAAAAACTTCCTATTGTTCTAATTTGTTGTTCTAGGATCCCAGAGTAAGACAGTTTTCCTTTTGTTCTTTTATCATGCTCCCTAGACTGCTTTAATATTTTTACATACGGTATTTTTTGAGTATAAAATCTCCAACCCTACACATTTCTGGAGGAAGCCAGATTGGATAATGTCTGTGCAATAAATGTAACTAAGAATATGGATCTGATTACATTTTTACCTATATTTTCTCAGACAGTATTAACTCTTTAGTGTTCATGCTTCTGATGTTAAAGTTAACATTCAAAGTACTTAATTTAATTAAACTTTTGTGTTAGGTAATAAGGAGATCTTACCCTCCTGAGCATATTCATATATGACTTGAGAGTGTTTTTAAATCACAAAGGTTAGGATTTTATTCACATGAGTTTTGAAAGCCTTTGAAAACACTTTTAAATATTTAGCCATGAAGAATTCCATATGAAAGATGAATCCAATATGGGAAATACTCTGAATATGTGTTTTGAATTGATATTTACATATACATATTTGCATAGTGAATACAGAGTTCTCTTTGAGAGAACTATGCAAGGATAATTTAATTCACATTTTTGGAAAATGTCAATTCTATGTATACTTCATTTGCCTGCACATGATATCATCTCTGAAATTTACAAATTTCAGAGCAAAAATAAATTACTGTAGTAAAAGCAGTAGTTTCACAAATTTTTAGTGTGTTATACGAAATCCTGAAAAAACATTGCCTGGTCACATTGACCCTTTTTTTCATCTCTATAGAATTTTTTTTCCTAACTGTCTTAAACATGAGAGTATATAGTTGCATTTCTTAGTTCCTTATTTCTTCTTCCTTTCTTGTATATGGATTGATCTCCTTTGTGTGTCCTGAATGCCATTTCACTGCTTAAATTGCATTATCCTCTCACAGCAAAGTTAAGTTTTTCAACCATTTTCCAGACTTTTGTACTTCTCTGAATTTTGGTATTGGCCTTCATTTGTGATGTTTCTGTGTTGGTAGCCAACCATTCTTGGCTCCTACATTCTTCATTGTGCAGGGGACTTCTAGATTGTATGGCTAGAAGTAAAAAGCAAGAGAGTATATATAATCTGCTTTCTGCAGACAACAGTTAGGAATATTGTGCTAAAACAGTGCTCCTCTTAGAGCTGACATACTACTTTTTGCCATGTTTATTGTTTTGTTTCTTCTCTCCTTTTTTGTCAGATACATTGATAAAAATGAAAAGGATGCTTTGTTCCTTAGAAAAAAAGTTTTTTTTTTGTTTTGTTTTGTTTTGTTTTGTTTTGTTTTGTTTTGTTTTGTTTGTTTTGGTGGTGGTGGTTTGCTTGCTTGTTTATTTTGCTTATTAGGAATGTTTTAGTTACAAAGTAACTCCTCAGTACTATAAAGAAAACTTTATTATTTACATTAACATCATAGGCATTCAGACATAATAAATAATGTACCAGGTAAGATGCTAGTAAGAATTCTGTATTTGTGAATCATTCAAGGATTCTATTTAGTCTGAGAGAACAGATCATTAAGCCTTGTGGGCTCCCAATGACCTTAACAAATATAAACAATGGATTAATGTTATGTCAGAGATACAACTTTGAATTAGTACCATAATTAAAGTTTAATAAAAAAATACTTTGTTTTCAATGTGCATGAAAGGTAGTTCATATAAATTGTTTTTGGACATGAAAAGGAGGTTTTAATACTTAGATGCAAGTTTTTAATATGAACACAGCCCTTTTCAGCTGTTTTTCAACCTTGAAAGTAGTTTTTGAAATTGGTTGTGTGAGGTCTCCTTGAACAGAAGTGACATACAAGCTTTTGTCCACCTGACAAAGGAGAATGAAAGTTTTAGTCAGAGCTCGTCCTTGTAGGACTATTAAGTAATTGATCCGCTAATTTATTTATTTATTTATTGCTTTCACATGGTAATTATGATCTAAACCATTACAGCAATATTGGTGCCATACTAAAGTATAGAGTTCATTACTGTGAAATGAGTCTATCTTGATTTTTGCTTAAATAATTTTCATAAATTACATTGAAATTAGAGAATACACGTAGGTTATATGTCTTTATATGTGACCTTAATTCACTTTCTGCCTTATAACACAATAATATGTTGTTAAGCATGCAAGCAATCTCATGAAACCTTAAGTAGTGAAGCCATGCTACTGTCCAGAAGAGCTCACTTGAGTTACAAAGCTGTTTTAAAACCATCTCGACTGTTTGCTTGTAGCTCTGTCTTGACTATTTACTTATATATGCTCCTAGTCATTCTTTAGCTGGAGCTCAGAGTATGAATCCACCATTATCAGTGAACAATGATTCATCTTCAAAATGTTTTATACTTACAGTTAGAGATTGCTGTCTATTCAGGATCAGATTAACAAGTTTGCATTTGTGCTAAAACAGAACTGCTGCAAATTACAAATATATGCCAAGAAATACCCTAAATGAAATGCCAGTAAACAGCAACTACTTTTTTTTTTGTTTGTTTGTTTTTTGTTTGTTTGTTTTTCCCTTGCCACAGGTTTCATTTAGTTTAATTAGGAACACTTGTTTTGACCATATCATAACACTCTATTATGCTACAACTAATCTTCAGCAATTATAAACAGTATACTGCAGTTAGAATGTTCCAGTTCATTTGGCTTATTTGTTGTATATCTGCAAAGAACTGTGAAAGTTTTTTAACTATGCCCACAACTGAGAATTTTGTAGGCTTTCAGGACCGAGTACATGGAACACTTGACTGCTCTCTGTAGTCTAACTGCTAAAAAGACTTTCTTGCAGAAGTTGAATGTTTGAGTGAACATTTGGTTAAGGGCGAGTGTTTTAAGTGTGAATGTGCATATGTAACACAGAAAAGATACCAACAGATGATTAGACTGATAGCTACACTACGGTGTTTTGGGTCTGCTGTTACACACATTTATCATTTATCTTTAGCTGCATTTGTGTTCGCTTGAAACTTTTACTTTTTTTTTTTTTTTTTCAATTGTTGTTGTAGTTATTAATTAATTCATTTGTTTTCCTCCTGACAGTTATTCTCTTATATCAAAGAAAATGACCATCTGGGTAATAGCTTCATGTCTTCATTTTGTATTTTTCAGTTTGTTTGCTCCCCATCTTACTTTCACCACAGGTCTTACTATTCCACTCAAGTTTCCTTTTCAAATTACTGTATTATCTAAATATTTTATTTTATTTATATTTTATTGTCGTGTTATATTTATTATAGTCTCTTTCCTTCCATTCTTTAGGCTAATCATTAAAAGCATGATAAATTTGGACAAAATAAAAAAGGTTGAGGAAAATGTGAAGAACATCCTTCAAAGCAATCCTTTGAAAAATGAACAGTGAACAAGAAATATTTTGTAATAAAGCTTGCTGTCAATACTTGGTCAGGAGTATTAGTCATAAGAATAAATTTTTATGCTTACTTCTACTTAGATCTACAAATAGAAGGTTGATCATTGTTTATAAGGACCTGTTTGGATAACAGATTTTTTTTTTTTTTTTTTATAGAAAGTTTGTCTATTTGTGAAATGAAAATATAACAAAGCAATGGAAATTCAAAAATATACTTTATGAATCCTAGTATATTTTCAAAATAGATTTAATGTGCACAATGGTAAGTTTATCACTCAAAAGACGTAACAACAGATATGGCATAGTTTCAAGAATCAATATTAAAGAGATTTTCCAAAAACTAACAATCCTCTAATTCACCCAAGTTTGTAGATTTTAACATGGGAATTACTGGAAAATGTTTGTTTGTTTGTTTGTTTGTTTGTTTGTTGTTTTGTTTTGTTTAGTTTTTTTTTTTCCATGTTGTTTTGATTTTGTTTTCTTTTGTTTTTTCCTTCCTGGACTTAGAATATGTGAATCATATTTGAAGTCACTTTTCCACTTCTTATAGTGCACTGATTAATATTATTTATATCGCTTCTAATTGTAACTGTGTTTTTATTTATTTATTCTTTCAATTTCCTATCTGTCAAGACAATTTGGCAATCTGAAAACTTCAAACAGTTAAAGTTTGACAAACAGCTTCTGCTTGGGAGAAACTGGATGTACCTCTATAATCAAGGCAAAGACATTTTTACCAGCAGGATGTCTGACCTCATAAGGAGGTCTTTAAAACCAGGAAGAAGCAGCAAGAGAGAGGGTAACCAACAGCCTTGTGAAAGGGTAATGCACAGGGCTGCAGAACAGGTGTATGGAGTTATGCGATACAGGGGGATAACAAAATCAACAAAATGGGGATTCAGTGGGATGTCTTGCAAGTTAGCAAGGAAAAGTCTAAAAGGCAGCTCTGTGGAGAAATCCAACATTTTGTAGGAATACAACATGCTGGAGTGCTACACCTAAGTGCCTGTACACTGACACATTTAAATGGGATATAAACAAGATGAGTTAGAGATGTATATGCTTATAGGGCTATGATCTTATTGGCATTATGGAGAGTTAGTGTGATGTCTACCATGGCTGGAGTGTTGGAATGGAAGGATACAGGCTCTTTAGGAAGGTCAGGAGGAAGAAATGAGGAGGGAGTATCATCCTCCAAGTCGATAAGCAGCCGGAGTGCATGAAGCTCTGCCTGGGAATTGATGAGAGGCTGACTAAGATCTTATGGGTAGGGCTTAGAAGGTAGAAAGGACTGGGTGACATTATAATAGAGGTCTGTTACACTCCACCTGACCAGGAAGACCAGGCAGATGTGGCCCTCCTCAGACAGATAGGTGCAGTCACACTTTCACAAGCCCTGCTCCTCATGGGGGATTTCAACCATTCCAATATCTGTTGGAGGGACAGCACAGCAGGGCACAGGCAGTCCAGGAGCTTCCTGGAATGCATTTATTGACCATTAAATGATGCAGTTTAGGATCCTGAGAGTAACTGGGAGGGAGCACAGCAAGTTCACTACACTCGACTCTGGGAGAACATTTTAACCTTTTCAAGGTTCTGCTTGGTAATGTACCGTGTGACTAAGCCCTACAGGAAGAGAAGCACAACAAAGCTGGTTAATATTCAAGAATCAACATCTCCAAGCTTAAGACAGATGTAACCCAACATGCAAAAATGCCAGGAGGCAAAGAATATATAGGCTGGGAGGAATACAAAGACATTGTCTCAGCAGCCAGGGTTCGAGTTAGAAAACTGAAGCCCAGATAGAATTGAATCAAGGATATCAAGGACAACAGGGACTACTACAAGTACCTCAATGACAAAAGGAGAACTAAGGAAAATGTGGGCCCTCTCCCAAAAGGTACAGGAGACTTGGTTACCAGGAACAGTGAATAGGGTGGAGGACAGAATGCCTTCTTTGACTTAGTCTTTACTAGCAAGACTGGCCCTTCAGGAATCATACATTCCTAAGGCCAGGCTGAAAGCCTGGACCAATGAGGATGTATCTTTGGTGGAAGAGTATCAGGTCATGGAATACTTGAGGAAACTGGAGAAGTTCATGGGCCCTGACAAGATGCACCCATGAGTGCTGAGGGAGATGACAGACATGAATATGAGGACACTCTATATAATCTGAGGACAGTTTCTATAATCCTTGCTCATTCATGACAACTGGGAGAAGTGACCAAAGATTATAGGAAAGCAAATGTCACTCCTATCTCCAAAAAGGGCAAGAAGGTAGACCCAGGGAACTACAGACTCATGAGCCTCACCTTGATACCTTGAAAGGTGATGGAACAGCTAATCTTAGAAATATTTACTAGGCACACAAAGGATAAGAAAAACAACAGGAATAATCAGCATTGATTCACTAAGGGGAAGTCACATCTGATCAACCTGACGGGGAAGGGAGGGACAGTGCATATTATTTTCTTGGACTTTAATAAGTCTTGGACTTTGAGTAGGTCCACAGTATGATCCTCATACAGAAGCTGGGAAAGTATGGGCTGCATGAGCAAATGGTGAGGTGGATCAAAAACAGGCTAAATGGCCAGACCCAGAAGGCAGTGGTCACTCATGAAAAGTCTAGTTGGAGGCCAGTAATGAGCAGAGTACTCCAAGGGTTAACACTGGGTCCGGTCCTGTTGAATATCTACATTAATGATCTGGATCATGAGGTAGAGTGAACCCACAAATAACTGCCAGAAGAAACAACACTGAGAGTAGTGACTGATTCACCAGAGAGCTGTACAGTTATCCAGAGGGCCTTGAAAAACTGGACAGGTTTCTTATCAAATTCAACAAGAAATGCAGAGTCCTGCACCTGAGGAAGAATAACCCCCAGGCACCAATACATGTTGGGGACCACCCACCTGGAAAACAGCTCTGCTGAGAAGGACCCAGGAGTTTTGGTGGACACCAAGGTGAACATGAGTCAGCAATGCTCCCATGTTGTTAAGAAGGCTAATGGTATTTTTGTCTGCATTAAACTAAGTGTTGTTAACAAGTCAAATGAAGTCACCCTTCCTCTCTGTTCACTACTGGTGAGGTTGCACCTGCAGTTCTGTGTCCAGTTCTGCTCCCTCCCCCAGTACAAGAAAGGTATGGACATAATGGAAGGAGTTCAATGGGCCACCAAGATGAGCAAGGGATAGGATCACCTTTCCTATAAGGAGAGGCTGGGAGAGCTAAGACTACACAGCCTGGGAAAGAGGAATCTCAGGGGGGGATTTTAGCAATGTCTGTAAATACTTGAAAGTGGGATGCAAGGACAGCCATGCTATTTTCACTGGTGTCCAGTGCTAGAATGAGAGACACATACCACAAGATGCTCTGTATAAACATCAGAAAGCACTTTTTTATTCTGTGAGTGACAGAGCACTAGAACGGGTTGCCCAGAGAGGTTGTAGAGGCTCCCTCCATGAAGATCATCAAATGCTGTTTGGGCAACCTGTGGTGGGTATCCCTGCTTGAGTAGGGGGTTGGACCAGACGACCTGCTGACGTACCTTCCAAACTTAACCATTCTGTGGTTATAGAGGACCTGCCAAAGTCTTAAATATTTCTGATGATATTACAGTGTGTGTGTATATATATATATATATATATATTAAAGCATTTATTTTATGTTAGTGGATGATATGAGAGGAAAATGAAAGTTTTTTTCTATGTTAACTGCCAATTGAAAATGTCAAAAAATATTTGAGAATTTTTTTTTTTTGCATGTTTGTTTTGGTTTTGTTTGGTTTTTCAAATTTAACATCTAAAAGTCAATTTCAGAGAGGATTATGGTCACCATAAAATAATAATCCTGAATTCCTGATACTGAGAAACAGTACAGTACAGACAACAGTACAGACAACATGGAATTAAATAAATGTCACTTGTTGCACTGTTGTTTATTTTTCATGTAATATAAAATAAATATCATCTATAACAGACATTCAATTAAATGAAATAATTTTGCATTTTAAAATAAGATTATTTTCTCATGTTAAATTTTTTTGAAAATGTGTATACACTGACATTATTGGCTAGTCATTCAGTAATCAAATGTAATGACCCAATCACAAAAGAGCCCATTTGGGATCATTTGAATCCAAATAATAAGAGGAAAAACAACACTACTACACCAGCCGCAGGACACAGATTATAGAACCCCATGACCACTAAGGCATTGTGTATTATAGTTCTACTTTTAATTGAAATGTTGCATTCCTGTGTTTCATAGTAACCTTGAAGCTACAGCATATGCTTAGCCAAAGGTTACTTTAACATACAGGAAGATGCAACCATTTCTTGTTGAAAGATTAAATCTAAAATTAACTCTAAATATATTAAGTAGAATTTACAAAGTAGTTTTGGCCTTTGCAAACTGATACAATTCATAATTATATACTATATAACATATAGTGTATGCTATACTGCCCCTTTAATGAAAGTGAATTTGTGTATTCCAACAATATTATTATTATTATTATTTGTAAGAAACACTTATCATTGTCCATGTTGTTTTTCTGTGTTTGTTTATTTTTTTTTGTTTGTTTTTTTAATACTTGTTATGGGTGTGTGTTCTATGTGCACTGTTGCATTAAATCATGTAAGGTTGCTTCAGTGTTCCAGGGTAGTCTTTCAATGTTCCAAAATCAGAGTTGCATATTAAAAATTTTCACAACACTCTTATTATTAAGAAGAAAATATTGATTGCAGGAGTGGTTTGAAAATTAATACTTAAAAAGAAGGTTACCCAAGAAGACTCATGTTTAGACTGCCGTTCACCATCCTTCCCATTGTAAAGGAAGAAGGAAACTTGCCTGTGTTTCAAGTTCTTTGGCTCCCTTCCAAAAAAAAAAAAAAAAAAAAAAAAAAGAAGAGATCAAACAACAACAACAACAAAAAAATGAGTGACTGCACCAATGGGGGAATCTCACAACCTTCCAGATATGCTGTGAACAATGATGAACAGAACTGGGGAAAGAGTCTTCCAAGTGGTTAACAGGCCAAAGACCATGACAAAACATTAACTGGTAATTCAGAAACAGACCAAAAAAAACTATTTTTCTTCAATATAAATAAGAAAATTTAGGCCCCCTCAACAGTGTTGATTATAGATTGGAAAGGAGAGAGAGATAATATAAATAAAATGCTGTGATGTCTTTGCCAAAACAGTAAATCCTGGGTAGAGACCAATTAATTAATGTCACTGGATAATTATTTATGATGATGCCTGTTACAGAAGATCCCTCAGACCCTGCAAGCTGTTGAAATTGAGCCTCCCTAATTAGCTAGATGACATACAATGTGGATCATTCAAGATGGTATGCCGTCTGGCCTGCCTACTGTACAAACACGAATCAACTGTGTTGAGGCTGGCAAAGATAAAAAGAAATGAGAGCCCCAAGAGCAACAGTGGAGAGAGCTAGTGTGGCAGGTCAATGCAAAAAAGCTCCTGGAGACAAAATAGAGTCAGGTGATCAGTTAAAATCATATGGAAAACTGCAATTGAAAATGAAACAATACAAGTGAAGTCAGTACATATTTCTGAAGACTAATGAAATGCCTGGGTGAAAAAAAACAACTCATTAATGAAAGTCTAAGTGCCACAAATTCTGATAAAGGAAGGGGGATCATCACACCCACAATTTTTGTAAAGAATAACCAGAACTAAATTTTGAAAAACAACAACAGCCAAAAACAAAACAAAACAAAACAAAACAACAACAACAAAAAAAACCAACAAAACAAACAAACAACCAAAAAACCTAGATTGATAAATGAGTGACGTTAGTGACACAAATCACATGTTTTATAAAGGAAGTAAGGATTGTGCAAAAAAAGGTTTCTTCCTTTATAAAGGAAATAAGAATTGTGGAAAAAAAAAAAAAAAAAAAAAAAAAAAGTATCACTTAAAGAGTAAGCCAGTTTCTGAAAAAGTGGCTAAATATACAGAAACATCAGCTTTTCTGAAGTTCAACCTAGCGTCCCAAGTTTTGCTTCTGGCATCCTATATATTGTGTTCATGACCAGCCTTGTATTCTAGTAAGTCTTTTTGCTAAATGTCTCTTTTAAGATCAGAGATATAAAAACAAGATTGCATTAATGCCATAACTACTCATAATTAATTGGGCACATGTACCTTGTTTGTCTTTCAGCACCTGTGATGCTCCTAGTGACATCTGCAAACAGCTGGGAATTTTAATTGTTAATCAGATTAATGACCATGGACTGCAGCTGAAGGAAAATACCCTGTGGTATTTTGATACTTGTTTTTTATGATTTAAGAAAAAATAAAATAAAATAATAGTTCGTCCAAAAATAAAAATTGCAGACCTATCTCACAAAAATATTCAGAAAATAATTGATGAAAACATCAGTCTGTCTCCAACCAAAGAAGGGATTAAGTAGACATGCATGCCAAAACTGTAGGATGAAATATATTCAAAAATTTACATATATATACACATTTATTTTCTTAGAGAATGTATTATATAAGCACTCTTAAAATACTAGTTTATTAACCATCTAGCAACTGAAAGATTACATTTCATGTATAGGCAAAGCTAAAATTTCTTCTTCATTGACCATTAAAATAGAAAAATATCTCAAAAAAAAAAAAAAAAAAGATTTCAAGCACCTAATGTGAAGCTTATTTGTAAGATAAGATTATTACAGAGACAACTATACTTGTTAACTACTGATGAAACATGATCATACACCTTTAGATAAAGCTTGCATTAGTTTGGAATTTTTGGTATGCTACACAAATTTTCTGGAAAATTGTTGTTAAAGGATTGCCAGTGATTATTTTGCATCTGGGAATGGTGATCCACAGCATTTCATTTTCCAACCTTAATGATTTTTATTTATTTTTTTACATATAAAATAAGTGAATTTGTAGTTAATTAATACTTGAAAAGGTATATGATATCTTCAAAACTTTGACAAAATTGTGTTTCCAACACAGTCCAGCGACGAATTATCTCATCTTGCTTTTGTCAGTGACAACATATTTTTCATGCTTTCATGAGCCTAGTTTTTATACATTTGCTTTTCTTTTGTCTCCTGTAATTAGTATTTCAGATTCTCCTTGCTGACAACTTTGTCTCTCTTACTTTATGCAATGCTTAGTGATTATATATCACTTTCCTTATATGTATCTCCCCTCCCCCACTCCCGCCCCCTGAGGTTGCAGTCTTAGCCTTCTTCCTCATTTTTTTTCCAACATATTAAATATTTTCACACACAGATCACACAGAGGTATTTTATTTTAACCCCTTTAATTAGAAGAAAAAAATCTGATATCCTAAATAAAATAATTCTAAACAGGAAAAATAATAATAATAATAATAATAATAATAATAATAATTTTATTAAGAGAATGGGAAATTTGTGGAAGAAAAATCTTTTGACATAAATATTCAGAATTTTTGATGTATCTATGCTAAATCTCTCATAAAGAATTTCAATTTTTCAAGATTCAACTTCACCATTTTCTGATACAGTTTTATTAGTTCTCTAACAGCTGTCTTCTCAATGTTGAGAGATTCTTTTCTTTCTGTGTTCTGCATAGGTCTTTATGTGAGTTATGTTAATGAACTGATCTCCCACTCCAGGCACAATAACCCATGTTAGTATATCTGTGAGCACCTCATGGTCAAAAAATTCAGGAAATGTTCAAAAATTATTTTACTTGGTGTTTCTAGGGAACATTATTTATTTATGTTTTATTATTGTTTCAGTTCCATAGCTGTAGTTTATGAACTCAATATTTTTAACTTATAATTATCTCAATTGAAATCTCCTTACTGTATATATATATATATCACTTATTTATTTATTTTACTTTTTCCATGTTAGCTCAGTTTTGTTCTTTGATATCATATACTTTCAACTTAAAATTAAACCCGAAATTGGAAAAAGTTATGAGTGGATTGAGTTCTAGCACAGGTGGAGTTCCTCTAGGAATGAGTGATACACATTGTTTTCACAGTAAAGATTATGTTGTAGTAAGTTAATACTTACAGTACAACACACCTAGCCAGAAAACTTACGATGTAGTTGTGACACTAAGGGTTTATATTTTTAGTGCAATGGAAAGGAGTGACAGTAGCTCATGTGGGATATATCTTAGATGGCTTGGAGTTACCTTGTTTGGTCATTGACAGGTGGTTTCATTAGAATGCAGAGAACAGACACTTAACTTTTTCCTTCCGTGGTTCTGTGGTGACAGGATTGATTCAAAAGGCACATATTTGTTTGATGTATGACTATAATCTAAATATATGCAAAGTTACTTCATATTGTCTGATAGAGAAGTTCTCTCCAGGTAAAATTTGTCAGAGTAGGCATGTTTTGGTACATTTTGTATAAGATAACAATTCAGGGGCCTTCAATTGGGTGTGAAGTAATTTCCTCATTCCCTTATTTCCACAGACTCAATGGAGTTTGAAACTAATTTCCTCATGAGCAGTTCAAATATATATATATATATTCTGATTTACATTTTAAGCTCATCAGTTCTTTATAAATCTACATTTTTTTTTTTTTTTTTTTCCCCCTGTCAGATGAAAAACAATTTTTGTGATACAACCTTAAACCCCAATTTAACTTTTCAAAGAAGGACTAGGTTATAGATGTGTGTTTATCTAATATTTAAAATATTTTTTTTCTTTTGGAATAAAATTGACTATTAAATGACTCTGTCAGAGTAGCATACTCTGGTGCTAGAACATCTGCAAGACTGAAAGTAGCTTTTGCAAAAACAATGTTTCTCCTCCCTTACCAGTGTTGTAAAAATACAAAGAAAATGGTGTTATCGTTATAAAAATATAAAATTTCTGTAGTCTAAAATTTATGCAATTGTCTGTTGATATAAGCTTAAACCATTTC
>NW_023309428.1:0-3296 GCF_011077185.1 Oxyura jamaicensis
CGCTGTGGGAAATTATTTCAAAAGCCTTCCTGAGGTCTAGGTAGACCAAATCCGCAGCCTTTCCCTTGTCCCCTGAGTTCATCACCTTGTCTTAGAAGGAGATCGGATTTGTCAAGCAGGACCTGGTTTGATAAACCCCTTCTGACAGGGCCTGATCACCTGGTTGTTCTGGAAGTGTTGTGTGATGGTACTCAATGTGCTCCATGAGTTTCCCTAGCACTGAGGTCAGACTGACAGGCCTGTAGTTCCCCAGCTCCTCCTTCCAGCCCCTTCTTGGAGGTGGCCATCACATTTGCTAGTCGCCCCTCGACTGGGACCTGCCTTAAAACCAGGTCTGTTGAGAAATGAGAGAAAGCAGCTTGGTGAGTACTTCAGTACATCTAAGTGCAGTAGCAGTTTGCTAACCATTTCCACATGGATTATGAGAGCTCCATTGTACTCAGGGTCCTTAACTACCAGCAAAGGGGGCTGGGTACTAGGGGAACAACAGGTCTTGCTGCTAAACACTAAGGTAAAGAATGCACAAAGGACCTCAGACTTTTCCTCATCACTTCTGAATTGAATTCTGTTTTCCCACATCCAATACAGGATGAAGCTTCTCCTTAATTCTCTCTTTCTTCTCTTACGTATTTAAAAATAAAAACACAGAAACAAGATTTTCTATTGTCTTTAACAGTAATAGACGTATTAGGCTCCAGTTGGGCTTTGGCCCTTCTAATTCTGTCTTTGGACAGTGTAACAACGTTTAGGACTCAGCTTCAGACCAAATGACAGCATACATGAGAGACAGAGAAAGGTGGAATCTGGCAGCCTTCCATCTTCTACCCTTCTGTGAGACTGTGCTGGAGCTCCGTTCAACTAGTTACTCCTCTACTGTGCAAACTCTCCTATAATTCCTGATACTGTTATCTTGTGAGAGACAGCAAAATTAGGATGAGACACCTCCCTGCAGATATTAACAGTTACCAGAACGGAGCACCTGTCCAGGGGAACCTTGAGGAACTGCAGCATTTTTGCCTACAGAAACTTAAATGCTTAAAGGCATTCTGGAGAAATAACAACAGGAACATGCTGGTTTGACTATCCCAGTCCCACTATCCCCAAATGGACTTGAATGAGAGGACTTCCAAAATTGTTCTCTGCTACCACACATCTGGGGAGGGGGTGTGATCATTCTGTTCCTTAAGAAAGGATTACAGACAAAAAGAGCTGGATTCTGGTACATTCCCTTTCCTTTTAGAGCTGTTGAGCTTTGATTTCTATGTCAGAAAAAAAGGAGGTGAAATCAACAATTCTCTTCCTGCGAGTTGGGACTAGGAAATATCCACAATTCTCCAGGAAGCCTTAGAAACGAAACTATATAATTCCTTGTTAAACACCTTGTTTCTTTGTAAACCTTTCCCAGTAGTTTGCAACTGCGGTGGTTTGAATGGGGTGGGCAGCCAAGGTCCACCTGGGCCGCTCTCTCCATCCCCCTCTTCCAAGAGAAAGGGGAAGAAAATATGATGCAAAGGGCTCAAGGGTTGAGATAAGGACAGGGAGATGGCTCAACAATTCTCAGGATGGGTAAAGCAGACTCAGCACAGGGAGACAGGAAGATTTCTTGCCTCTTAATAAGAAGCTAGAGAAGTGAGAAACAGAAAAAAACTCCAAACGCCTTCCCCCCATCCACTTTCAACAACTGCTCCCACATGGCTCCGTCCCATGGGCTCCATCCATTCCCCAGGAGCAAAGTGCTCCAGCACGGGTCCCCTGCCTCTGGGCTCAGAGGGGGGCTGCAGCAGCACTGCTCTTGTGCCAGCCTCCCCCCTCCCCCCCAAACCCCCCTGCCCAAGCACCGCTTGTTATCTCAGCCACATGCAGCTTCCCCGGGCTCTCCTATGGAGGCGTCAGGAAATCTTCATCCGTCAGACCCAAGCCGTTGCTGAGAAGGGTTTGGCTCCCATGGAACTGTAGTGGCTCCTGGAGGAGTGCAGGGGCAGGTCTGGCGCTGGAGAGGGGCAGGAGCAGCAGGTGGCTGCGTGCCTTTTCCTGCACATCCTCCAGGTGGGGACCAGCCCAATTGATGCAGCTGAGCCCAGCTTCAGGGATTGGAGGGTTTGCTGTAGATCTGCAGTTCAGTTTCACAGTCCTTTACCCTGTACCCAAAGCCCTGTACAATTCTGAACAAATAACCAATCCTTGTGCTAGGAAAAACAAACAAACAAACAAACCAACAACAACTTGGGGATATACATTTGCATTTCAGTATCGATCTAGGAAAGAGTAAGAAGTAGTAACTGCCATTGCGGATGACAGCAAGGGATATTTGTTTTTCCAGCCAGTGCTCATCTCCCAGCAGATGCTGATCTTCCAGCAGCAGGAGTCATCTTCTAATACTATTTGGATAGCACTGAAAGTAAAGAACAGCATTTCTCCTTGCTCAGCTGAAGCAGCTCCATTGCACTTGACAGCACCAGAACTGGAAGTTGAAGCTCATCTCCTTTTATTTCCTGTAGACAAGATTTTTGATCCTGTTAGCGATGCAGTTTCCAGCCATTCCTCCAGGAAAATCTCAAACTTAGGTTTTAACATCTTGTGGGTCTCAAGTCGTTGGGAATTGCTGTCACTTAGCCTGAATTTTGCAGCTTCTTGCACAAGAGCAAAGGGAAGGCATTGCTTCCAGCTCAGGTAAGACGGCAGAGAGGGAGGTGCCTGGCTCCTGTTTCAAGCTTTTGGTCACCCCTAGGCACAGGGCATCCCGTGAGCTCCTGGAGGGGGAAAGCAGGCAGCAGTGCCCCAGCTTGAAACATTCCCATCCAACATTTGCATCCCAAATGCCCAAACACATGTGAAATGATGGGTGTGCAGGAGCTTTGGCTCAAGAGGAGTGTGGTAGCACTGCAAGATGTCCATGCCCAGGTCCTTGTGCCAGCAGATGGCAATGGAAGAAGTGCGATTCCTTGTAGGGCCAGTCAGTCACCTGGCATGAGCAAGGCCGGCTCAGGGCAGCCTTCTGTCCTCCTCCCCGGGCAGGGCTGGAAGGGAAGGAAGGGCAGCTGCTGGCTGTGGGCCTGTGAGGACAAGGACAAGCCCCGAGGAGATGTCTGCATTTCCCGATGCAGGAAAGCAGCCCACAGAGCAGGGTGCCTTCTGTGCTCCCATGCAGCTCAAAGCATTGCTAGTCTCCAGAATCCCCAGGCATCTTTTGCCCACCTGGCAATGGAAAGCATCTGCAGCTGCGTGGTGTCTAAAGGGCCAGGGACACAAGGCTGTTGAGCTTTCTCATGCCATTGAGCAGATGGAGCTTCAGAGCT
>NW_023309429.1:0-2452 GCF_011077185.1 Oxyura jamaicensis
AGTGTGTGGAGGAGACCACAATACAGGTATGGTGCTTTTGCCAGAACGTACGCAGGTAACACAGAATTTTTCCCAAGTACAATCTGGTGCAGGCAGAGGTAGGTACCGGGCACGCACCAACCTCCAAATTAGATAAAATTCTCTATGACTGAGCCTAGGAGTATCCAAGTTTAGGAAGCACAAAGAAAAAATCCCTCCCTCTTGGAGGAAGCCCAATCTTTTTCAGAAGCATGCCGAGGTGAGAAGGCAAGGGTAGCTACCAGGCATACATGTACCACTCAATTTGGCCCAACTTGTGGTGTCCCTGCCCTGAAGGGCTTTGCAGCTGGTACCCAGAACTAAATTGCTCTCAAAAAAAAACAACAACCATTTCCAGAAGGAGGACTTGGCTCCTGGAGGAGGCAACGGCAGCTAGCAGGCATGCAGCTACCTCCAAAGTAGAAAAAAATTCACAGACACCTAACGCGGAGGGGTCTTCAGCTGGTATTGACAAGCACTTCCCTATTTGCAGCTAGCCTAAATGTTTTTCAAACCATGACCTGCGAAGGGAAGCAAAGGTACCCAGGCAGGTACCTCCCTCCAAAATTGGCCAATGTTGTCTGGTCCGGAGCCTGAAGGGGTCTGTGGACCGAATCCACAAGTGACGCTCTCTCTAGGAGAGGCCAAAACTTTTCACAACGTATGCCTGGGAGGAGGAACGGGTAGGTACTGGGCATGCACATTTTTTCTGATTTGGCCAAAATTCAAGTAGCTACCCCAGGCAGGTACGCTGCTTTTGTCCAGAACTAACGCAGCTACACGAATCTTATCCATAAGTAGGGGCCCGCTGCCATATGCAGGACCTACAAACAAGGACTCCAGGAGCTGGAGGGGCAGCCAGAGCCCCCCCCTGCCTTGGCAGCACTCAGTACCTGCCTCTCCCAGGGATGTGGTTACAAAGTTTGTTCAAGATAGAATTAGTATGCCTGGTAGTTTTTCTCTGTGTTTTAGTTTGTGTTAATGGTGCTTTCTTCATTTGTGTTAATCGAGCTTTTTTATGTTAAAGAAGGGGGAAATGTGTGTGTGGCCATGGGGGTCGATAAGCTCCATGGCTGGTGATAACATCAGGAATGTCAAGAGTTTGGAGGAGGGAACAAAGAGGGGTGATTCAGGAAATGCCTTGCTTTCTCGGGTTGCTTGTTCTCCGGCTATTGGGGCATGGAATCGTGGTAAAAATGTTAATAGAAAACTTAATACGTAGATATGGAATAAACCAGTATATTGATTCTGATCAGAGCACACACTTTACTTCTAAAATAATAAAATTATTATGTCAATCATTAGGCTTTCAGTGGAAATACCACACTCCGTGGCACCCACAAAGCTCGGATAAACTAGAAAGAGTGAATCCAACAACAGAACAACAATTGGCTAAGTTAATGATCGAGGGTTGTTTAATAATTCAATAATTTAATAATTCAATAATAATAATAATAAAAAAAACACGAAGCAATACCATGAAAAAGAGAAATGGGGGATTCTGAAATGTGTTTATTTGATTTGTGTCAGTATGGAACAATGCTAGGGCCGCATGATGAAATATAAGCTCCTATTTAAGAAAAACAGAGCGATTAGTGTATATAGTTCTTGTATCATGCAAAGGAACAATCCAGCAATTTGTGTAAATAGAGGGGTTGAAGGGCGAACATTGAGACTCGAGTCTGGGAGATAAGAGGACCAAGGAGTTTTTTTCGGAAACTGCAGACTTTTGCATGGGACGCTGCACAAGCCTCTGATATCCAGCAAAGAGATACAGCAAATAAGGAGAAAGGGGGAGTTGAAGGACCACCGAAGGACAAAGCCTGGGAGGAAGACTACGAGCCTTCAGTACAAGAGACCCCCAGAAAGACCACCAGAGACTGATACGCATGCGATCAGAGACGGTTTGGATTCCGGGAACTAATTATAATAACCCTGCCTTTCCTAGGAATAGTGATGAATATGTATTAGCCTAGGAGCATAAAAATCAACCACCTGATGTAACAGGAGTGCGTCCTGGTAGAGCAGAGACTCCCGGTGCACCCAGTGCTGTTTGCTTGCCTCGATTCGCTTAATAAATCACAAAAATCCTATCTGGGACTTAATCATTTATCACATTAAGGAACAGATTGATCACACCCCCTCCCCAGATGTGTGGTAGCAGAGAACAATTTTGGAACTCCTCTCATTCAAGTCCATTTGGGGATAGCGGTACTTCTCCAATGGTTTCGGAGACATCCGCCTTAGCAACAGAGAGTGTTGTGTTGTCATTGCAAGGCGCCTCCGGGGATGACTTCACAAACAGAATAGAATTCTGTCCCCATGGCAATGTGGGAACAGCTGCCTCTGGGCAAGGTTAGCCAGGAGGGACAGAGAAGTGTGCTGGATGGATGAAACCACGTGAGGATTTGTGGATCCCCCTGGAGGTGCACGG
>NW_023309430.1:0-1825 GCF_011077185.1 Oxyura jamaicensis
CCCCCCCCCATCCAGGCCCGGTGCCCCGCGGTGTGTGGCTGGGGGGGGCCGGGCCCGGTGCGGAGCCCCCCCCCCTTCTCCCCCCTCCGCTCGCGGTGCCGGAGGAACGGCGGGGCCCGTACCTGCCGGCCGCTCCGCTCCGCGCCGCCCCGAGTTTACAAACGGACGTCGCCGCCCCCCCCTTCCTCGGCCGCCGCCGCCGACCCGGAACCGGAAGCGCCCTCCCTCCCCTTCCTCTTCCACCCCCGCGGCCGCCGCGGCCGGGACTTCCGCTGGGGAGCCCGGCACAGGGAGCGGCGCCGCGCATGCGCGCTAAGGACACGTGAAGCCGAGCTCGGTGCCGCCATTTTGGGGCCGGGAGGACGGCTCCAGGGCAACCGGGGGAGGGGGGAGTGGGGCGGCCTGGGCCGGGATGGGCGTTGCTCCCCCTGTGGGGTCCTGCCGGCCCCGGTACTGCCCCTGTGGGGTCCTTTCCCTCCATATTGCCCCCATGGGAGTCCTTCTACCCCTGTCACTGACCCCCAAGTGGTCCTCCCACCCCCGGTACTGCCCCCGGGGGTCCTTTCCCCGGTGTTGCCCCCTGGGACCTCCTCCTGCCCCTCCTGTTGCCCCCCGGGGGGGTTCTTTCCCCACACGTTGCCCCCCGAGGAGCCCTTTCATTCCATTATTGCCCCCCCCAAGGGGCAATAGCCCCTCGGTATTGCCCCCTGAGGGTTCCTCCCACCACCATTATTTCCCCCTGGGGGGTCCTTTTCCTGGATGTTGCCCCCCAAGGGGTCCTTCCCCCCCGGTTCTGCCCCCCCAGGGGTCCTCACCCCCTTGTATTGCCCCAGGGGTAGCCTTTAACCCCCCCCTTCTATGCCCCCCCCATCCTGCCGCACCCCTGGCCCTGCCCTCCTCTGTCCACCCCCTCCCCCCAATGCCTCCCCACCCCTCCCCAGCCACCCCCCCAAGCTGAGTGCCCTCATCCCACCCTGGCCTGGGGGCCAAACGGGGTGGGGGCACCCCCAGAGGCCCCCAGGCAGGGCCGGTCCCACTGCCATCCCCCTCACATTGCCATCGGGACCAGCAGCCTGCACTGGGTGCGCTGGGAGGTGCTGGGCCATCCCCGCGGCCCCTCCCTGGGGACGCCAGCGCCGGGGGGGGGGGGGTTGAGCTGCACTTTGCCCCCTGGGAGGGGACGCGGGTGCTGGCTGCTGCCCTTCGCCCCCGCTCTTCTGGTGAGAAATCGGGAGAGGTGAGGGAACAGGGGGCCGGGGCTTTGCCCCCCTGGAAGCGGGGACTCCTGGGGGGGTGACGGCTGCCCCACACCCGTCCATCCCTCCGTGTGTCCGCCCAGGGATGAGTGGCGCGGGGGGGGCCGTGATGGCGGAGGGCAGCGCGCTGGAGCGGCCAGGCCTGGACAGGGCGGCGGGAGAGGAATTCCTGCGGGAGGCCTTCGAGGTGCTGCTGGATGAGGCTGTCCGCAAGGGCACGGACACGGCCCTCAAGGTGCGGGGCCGGCATGGGGGTGGGGGGTGGGGGGGGCGTCCCTGAGCCCCTCCCGGGGGTGCCGGGGGCTGAGCCGGGTCCCGGCCCAGGTGTGCGACTGGAGGGAGCCGCGGGAGCTGCGGGCGCTGCTGGACCTGGAGCTGCGCAGCCACGGGGAGCCCCCCCCAGCGCCTGCTGCAGCACTGCCGCGACATCGCCCGCTACAGCGTTAAGACCGGTGAGCGCGTGGGACAATGGGCACGGTGGTCCTGGCTGGTCCCAGTCGGTCCCAGTCGGTCCCGGCCCTGCCTGCAGGGCCCCCTCCCCGCCCAGCTGCTCCTTGCCCCAGGGGCGA
>NW_023309431.1:0-9290 GCF_011077185.1 Oxyura jamaicensis
ACCAGCTACTCGGAGGAAAAATAACTGTCCTAACTGAAACCAGGACAGTGTGTTATCAACATTAGTCTCATCCTAAATCCAAAACATAGCACCCTACCAGCTACTAGGAGGAAAATAACTCTGTCCTAACTGAAACTAGGACAGCTTCTAAAACAAAGGGAGAGTAGGGGTGTGAGCCCTAGGAAAAGATAGATAAAGTATGCTATGTTCTCAAATTTTTTAAATCGATGGACAGAGGAAGGTCCTTGCATCTGTCCGTGCAGGAGAAAAGGCGACAGACAGATCTAGGAGACAGATCTGGGAGAAACTCAGTTAAAGAAAGAGCACAAGTCATGGTTAAATAAATAAATAAATAAATAAATAAAAATAATAAAAATTTACAGCACCAATTATTGGGAAGTGCCCTACACTCTAATAACTTGGGGGCCGAGGTTGCGCTTGTGTTTTAACAGAAGCCGGTCCTAGATGGGCGTCAGCACCATGGGTCCATCCAGCCGTCTCATCATCTGCCTTAACATGATCACAGCACTTTCCTCCGTGGTTTGGACTCCAGCTCAAACAAAAAACAACATCTGGAAGGGTCCCGCTGGCATATGCAGGACCCACAAACAAGGACTCCAGGAGTTGGAGGGGCAGCCAGAACCCCCCGGCTGGGCAGCACTCAGTGCCTGCCTCTCCCAGGGATGTGGTTACAAAGTTTGTTAAAGATAGAATTAGTATGCCTGGTAGTTCTTCTCTGTGTTTTAGTTTGTGTTAATCGTGCTTTCTTAATTTGTGTTAATCGCACTTTTTTATGTTAATAAAGATGGGGGAGATGTGGGAGTGTGGCCATGGGGTTGGACAAGCCCCATGGCTGGTGATAACATCCGACTCTTAACGATGAGGCCATCAGGAATGTAAAGAGTTCAGAGGAGGGAACAAGGTGGGGTGACTCAGGAGACACCTTGCTTGTTCTCCGGCCCTTGGGGCATGGAATGGTGGTAAAAATGTTATTAGAACGCTTAATACCTAGATATGGGATAATCCAGTACATTGATTCTGATCAGGGCACACACTTTACTTCTAAAATAATAAAATTATTATGTCAATCATTAGGTTTTCAGTGGGAATACCACACTCCGTGGCACCCACAAAGCTCGGAGAAAGTAGAAAGAATGAATCAAACAATAAAACAACAATTGGCTAAGTTAATGATCGAGACACAAATGCCCTGGACAAAATGCTTACCATTGGCACTTTTAAACATTAGAACTAAACCACGCAGTGAGACTGGATTATCACCATGTCAAATGTTATATGGCATGCCTTATTCTCAAGGGATGCCCCTAGGGAACAATGTAGTTGAGGATCGTAGTATCCAGAAATATATAATTACCATTGGTAGAAGACTAAAAGAGCTAAGAGAAACTAGGATGATGGCTCAGACACCACCTTTAGGATTTGCAATTCACCAGTTAAAACCAGGAGATAGGGTTCTAATAAAAACATGGAAAGAAGAAAGCTTATCTCCCCTCTGGGAAGGACCTTTTCTTGTTTTATTAGCAAGAAAACAGCTGATATTTATTAACTGTTACCTATTAGCTGTTGTCTATTAAAAAGGAAACAGCTGTGAGAACTGCTGAAGAAGGATGAACACATGTCATGAGTAAAAGGTCCAGTGGAAGAGTGGAAAGTAATATTGGAACCAGGAGAAACTAAACTAACTATCAGATGGACTTGAAGAAGCCTTCATCAAAGAGTATAAGCTAAGTTGCTGTGGGAATTTTATTGTAATTACTCCTGTAGAATTAGTAAACAGCGAAACTCTTGAATAGATACCTATTAAGGGAAGAGATTTATCAATAACAGGGATCAGTTAAGCATTATGCCCTGAAGGTAACAGTAGGCTATCCGCAGTGTACACCCCTTTAAGATTAGGGAAGAGGCTGAGAAGGTCTGCCAAGGGCTGCAACCCTTTCGGGCTGTGACCGCCGATCACTAGGGCCCTTACCGGACCTCTTCTAGTCCTACTTGGGGTGAGTTTCTTGGCCCAAGCTACAGCCAACAACTGCAGTCAATGTATAGTAACTACTAGAAAAGGATGGTTGAGCTCCCAGACATTGGTGTATCATACTGTCTATGACTGTAAAGGCCAGAAAATAAGAAGCTGTATTTTTTAACCTAACTCAGTATGCTCTATGCAGAGAAGGTGACAGGACCGTATGCTATGATCCAAAAGAACTCCCTCATCAATATTGGGTAGAAATGAAGACAGATTTGAAAGTAGGCAAATTAATTGGAACAAGTGAAGTTGTAACCACCCTGAATACCTCAGTGTCGATAACCTTTGATGCCTGTGATATTATAGATGAAGACCCATATACTGAGTGTGGAAGCCTGAGTTGGAGGAGATATTATAGTAACCAGCCCCAGTACATTTGTCCTAGAAAGGGTGGAACAGTGGCTTCTATGTGTTACACTGATTGGATAAGAGATTATCTGTGGGACAGGAGTTATCATTACTGTGGACCCTCAAATGGGGGTTGTGCTTGTTGGAGTACGGATCCCAGTTGGGGATAGCCTCAGCAATGTGCGGGAATGGGATTAGAAGCCAAGACTGAAAGTGGAAAAGCTTCCCCCAGTTGTACAGACTGGACTTGTAACCCTGTCTGTATAAGGCTTTACACTGGTAAGCTGGTGCCAAAAAAAAAAAAGGGGGGGGACTTAAATATATGGAAAAGGACAAAACCCGGGTGTAATTATCAAAATTGAAATCAAATAGTGCAACATAGACTGTTATTCAACTCATTCCATCATGAAATGGGAACAGGAATAAAATATGAAAACCCCACAGTTGCTAAAAATCTATTTGTAAATCTAGCTGAAAATATTGCTAAATCACTGAACGTAACTAATTGTTATGTTTGTGGTGGAACAAATCAAGGTGAACGATGGCCTCCTGAGAGAATCATAGCCTATTATGATCCAGCTACATGGGCAGAAGACAGATCCTGGGGCTATAGGACCCCAATATATATGCTTAATAGAATAATTAGGTTGCAAGCTTTAGTAGAAATAGTTGTGAATAAAACCGGAGATGCACTCAGATTAATTGCAAAGCAAAATACCAAGATGAGAACTGCTTTGTATCAAAATTGCTTAGCTTTAGATTATTTGCTAGCACAAGAAGAAAGTGTCTGTGGAAACTTTAACCTTAGTAATTGCTGTTTAGATATTGATGATGAAGGAAAAGCTGTGAATGAACTTGTAAAAAGAAATGAAGAGAATTGCACATGTCCCAGTTCAAACTTGGAATGAAATCAATTTAAGAGAATTATGGGGGGACTTTATGGGTGGTGGTTGGCTTACTAGAATTGGGATAGTTGTATTGGGAATATGTGGAGGGTTGTTAATAATTCCATGTTTAATACCCTGTTTTACCAGATTAATACACTCCGTTCTACAAGGAATGCAAATATCGGTGGTACCAGTTCTACTGGGTCTGGCTGGGATGTTAACTTTCCCTGCAGCAGCCCATACAGTGCTGCGCTCTGCACTTGTAGCTAGAACAGCAGTGGTATCACACCGGTGTTGTGTCTGCTGCTGAGAAGTGCTGGCACAGCATCAGGACTCCCTCTAACCCTCCTAGGGGGTGGGCAAAAAAGTAGGAAAGAAACATCACCAGGGCAGCTGACCTAAACCAACCAAAGGGATATTCCATACCATATGATGTCCCACTCAGCAATAAAAGGTGGGAAAAGGAAGACGAGGGGAGGGGTGGGCTCTCATTGCAAAAACGTCTGTCCTCCTCCTGAACACCAGCTACATGCGTTGAGGCCCTGCTTCAAGGATGTGGTCAAGCGTCGCTCATTTGTGGGAAGTAGAGAGTAATTTCTTTCCTCTGCACTTCCACATAGCCTTTACTTGTTTTGTTTTGTTATTCCCTTTCCCCCTCCCTCTTCCCCTTTCCCTTTTTTCCCTTTAGTTGAATTGTTTAATTAATAATAATATTTCCTTAATAATATTTTTTTTCCCTTTAATTAAATTATCCTTATCTCAACCCATGAGTTGTTCTTTCCTTTACTTCTTCCCCTCCTCATCTGAGGAGGGGGAGTGAGAGAGCGGTTGTGGTGTTCAGCTGCCTAGCACGGTAAAACCACCACAGTCCTTTTTGGCACCCAAAGTGGGGCTCAAAGGGTTGAGATAACAGTAGAATTGATTAAAACTCTTACAACTAACACACTTACTTGCTAGTCACCATGTTCAGTGTGTTGTTAATATTGGCTTGTTTGATCATGTGTCATGCAATCCGAGTCATTCTCCTTTCTCTTCTATATCCAATCCGAGAACGTGCTACAATCTGTGTTCGTTTTTTTTAACTCGCTGTGCTGCCAAGCACTGGCCGTGAGTTTAATCTGGCATTCAGGCTCTGCACTGTTATAATTTGGGTCTCATGGAAACTATCTTTTAGAGAATATTCAGAATTACACTGCCTTCCTTTCCTCATCTGGAAGTCAGTTTATGAATAATATCAGGAATGGTACCTTCTCCTTCTTTTACAATGGGCTAATTACAACAGTTTTTGAGTATTTTGAATATCCATGTGTAATCCATATATTGCTATTTCTAATTCTGCCAAACGGGTCTCCTCTTCTCTCTAAGATTAGTCGATTGTTTGGAAAGCTTACCCAGCAATCTGTCCTGAAACAGCCTTGTGGCAGGTGGCAAGGTGTGTGGGAGGATATAGGCAGGTACCTGTCACGGGTGTCTCCCCCAATAGTTTTGAACTTCACTCCTGAACACATGCAAAATCCTAAAAACCTGATACAATGTTTGAGAGTCGTATGCCCTGACCCTGACAATGCCGGAGAACGACAGCTTGCAACATTGTGCTGGGTCCTGGCTTACTCCTACCAAACACTGTTTAACATCATCCAGCACCTTGAAGAGAGGGAGAAAGTCTCTGAATCTGATGACCAGATAACACATGCTGTGGCTGACCCAGAGGACCAACCGACTATGGTATCAGTCGCCCCCATAGTCAAGTCAAAACAATGGAAACGGAAGTCAGCTTGTTTAGAAAGGGAAGAAGCCTCTCCTAAGAAGGACTGAGAAGGGGAAGAGGCAGGCACCTCTAAAGCAGTGCCATCACAAAAACAGCAGGAAGAAGAGATGGAAATCATAAAGGAATCAGAAACCACTCGATCCTTATCCCTGAGCAAGTTGTGAGAAATACGAAATATGGTCGACACCCAGGTGAACACATCCTCACCTGGCTGCTTCGATGCTGGGACACGGGCCAATAGCCAACAATTAGAAGGCAATGAAGCCAAGCAGTTGGGATCCCTTTCTAGAGAGATGGTAATTGATAAAGGAATTGGGAGAGGGACACAGGTTCTCAGCCTCTGGAGGCGACTCCTGGCAGCTGTGAAAGAAAGCTATCCCCATAAGGAAGACATTGTATATCAAGTAGGCAAGTGGGCCACTGTGGATAAAGGTCTCCAGCAACTGAGGGAATTAGCTGTGCTGGAGATGATTTATAGTGATTTGGACAATGCCCAGACACCTAAAGATCCCGATGAAGTCTAGTGCACAACATCCATGTGGCGAAAATTGGTGCGGAGTGCACCATCATCACATGCCAGTACACTGGCAATATTTAATTGGGATGAGGGGATGGGACCAACAGTGTATAATCTGTCCTGCCAGCTTAAAAAATATGAAGACAATCTCTCTGCTCCACTACGGGCCTGTGTCTCAGCTGTGGAGAAACTGTCCGAAAGACTTGACCACCTCGCAGAACGAGCATATTCCCCCCCATCCAGACGGAGTGATTTTTCAGCCACTAAGAATCAGTATTTTCCTGCTCAGGAGAGAGAGTACCCAAGACGCACACCACGTGGCACCTTGTGGTTTTATCTGCGTGACTATGGGGAAGATATGAGGAAATGGGATGGTGTACCTACTTCAACCCTAGCTGCTCGGGTACGTGAACTGAAAGGAAATACAGCAGCAAGAAGAGGGGCCCCTAAGAAAAACACCACTCCAGTTTCTGTTGGGCAGTTCTCCAGAGGCAGTAGAAGAGCTGATGTTATTCTTGACCCTGATGAAGGGACCTCTGCTTCTCATTTGCAAGAATTAAGTGGCAGACGCTCCAACCAGGACAAGAGGGGCCCTGCCTCTGGCCAGGTAGAGGAGAGGGATAACCAGATTTATTGGACTGTGTGGATCCGATGGCCTGGCACATTGGAACCACAAGAATACAAAGCTCTAGTGGACACTGGCGCACAATGTACTTTAATGCCGTCAGGCTACCAAGGGACAGAACCCATCTGTATCTCTGGAGTGACAGGGAGATCCCAACAGCTAACTGTATTGGCAGCTGAAGTGAGTCTAACTGGGAATGAGTGGCAAAAGCATCCCATTGTGACTGGCCCAGAGGCTCCATGCATCCTTGGCATAGACTACCTCAAGAGAGGGTACTTCAAGGATCCAAAAGGGTACCGGTGGGCTTTTGGCATAGCTCCTTTGAGCACAGAGAAGATTAGGCATCTGTCTACCCTACCTGGCCTTTCAGAAGACCCCTCCGTTGTAGGATTGCTTAAGGTTGAAGAACAGCAGGTACCAATCGCTACCACAACGGTGCACCGACGGCAATACTGCACCAACCAAGACTCCCTAATTCCCATCCATGAGTTGATTCATGGGCTGGAGAGTCAAGGAGTGATCAGCAAGACTCGCTCACCTTTTAATAGTCCTATATGGCCAGTGCGAAAGTCTAATGGCGAGTGGAGGCTAACGGTGGACTATCGCGGCCTGAACGAAGTCACGCCACCTTTGAGTGCTGCAGTGCCGGGCATGCTAGAACTTCAGTATGAACTAGAGTCAAAGGCAGCCAAATGGTACGCCACAATTGATATCGCTAATGCATTTTTCTCCATCCCTTTGGCAGCAGCATGCAGGCCGCAGTTTGCTCGCACTTGGAGGGGAGTCCAGTACACCTGGAATCGACTGCCCCAGGGGTGGAAACACAGCCCTACCATTTGCCATGGACTGATCCAGTCTGCACTGGAACAAGGGGGAGCTCCTGAACACCTGCAGTATGTTGATGACATCCTTGTGTGGGGCAACACAGCAGAAGAAGTTTTTGAGAAAGGGGAAAAAGTAATCCAAATTCTCCTGAAAGCTGGTTTTGCCATTAAACAGAGTAAGGTCAAAGGACCTGCACAGGAAATCCAGTTCCTGGGGGTAAAATGGCAGGATGGACGTCGCCATATTCCGATGGATGTGATCAACAAAATAACGGCAATGTCTCCGCCAACTAACAAAAAGGAAATGCAAGCTTTCCTAGGCCTTGTGGGATTCTGGAGAATGCATGTTGCAGGCTATAGCCAGCTTGTGAGTCCTCTATATCGAGTGACTCGAAAGAGAAACTATTTTGAGTGGGGCCCCGAGCAACAACAGGCCTTTGAACAAATCAAACAAGAAATAGCTCGTGCAGTAGCCCTTGGGCCTGTCCGTACCGGATCAGCTGTGCAAAACATACTTTACACTGCAGCTGGGGAGCATGGCCTCACCTGGAGCCTCTGGCAGAAAACCTCAGAAGAAACTCGAGGTCGACCTCTAGGGTTCTGGAGCCGGGGCTATCGAGGATCATAAGCCAATTACACCCCAATTGAAAAAGAGATACTAACGGCATATGAGGGTGTTCGAGCTGCTTCAGAAGTTGTGGATACAGAAGCACAGCTCCTCTTGGCACCACAGCCAGCTGTGTTACATTGGATGTTCAAAGGGAAAATTCCTACTACACACCATGCGACTGACGCTACGTGGAGTAAGTGGATAGCGTTAATTACACAGCAGGCTCGAATGGGAAAACCTAATCGCCCAGAAATCCTGGAAGAGATCATGGACTGGCCGGAAGGCAGAGATTTCGGAGTGCCGACAGAAGAGGTAACCCGTGCTGAAGAGGCACCACCATACAATGAGTTGCCAGAAGACAGAAAGCAGTATGTGTTGCTCAGGTGGACCTGGACTGGGGATGTAAAGGTGAGCTGTTTGTAGCTCGATGGGCCCATGAAACATCCGGACATCTGGGGAGGGATGCCACATACAGATGGGCTCGTGATCGAGGGGTGGACCTGACCATGGAGGCCATCACACAGGTTACCCATGAGTGTGAGACCTGTGCTGCAATCAAGGGAGCCATGAAGGTAAAATCTCCCTGCAACAGGGGGAGATCACTAGGGCTTCGATATGGTGAGGCCTGGCAAATTGACCATATAAATTGACTATATCGGACCACTCCCATAAACCCGCCAAGGCAAACGGTACATACTCACCATGTTTGAAGCAACAACTGGGTGGCTGGAAACATACCCAGTAAACCATGCCACGGCCCGAAACACTGTCTTGGGACTAGAAAGGCAACTGCTGTGGCGTCATGGTACACCAGAGAGAATTGAGTCTGACAGTGGGAGTCATTTCCGAAACAATTTGGTCACCTCCTGGGCCAAGAGGCATGGTATTGAGTGGGTGTATCACATCCCTTATCACCCACAAGCCTCTGGGAAGGTTGAGAGGTACAATGGACTGTTAAAGACTATGTTAAGAGTATTGGGTGCTGGGACATGGAAACAATGGGACATAAATCTACCAGAAGCCACTTGGCTAGTTAGTAACAGGGGGTCCGATAGCTGTGCTGGTCCTGCCGAAACAAAACCCCTACACACGGTGAAGGGAGCTAAAGTCCCCGTATAGTGCATGCAGGAAAGTGTATGGGGAAGGCGGTGTGGGTTGCTCCTGCCTTGGGAAAAGGCAAACCCACTCATGGGATTGTCTTTGCCCAGGGACCAGGGTATACCTGGTGGGTAATGCAGAAGGATGGGGATATCAGGTGTGTGCTTCAAGGAGATCTAACTCTGGGAGAAAACTAATCTGTAATCTAAATTATATGTTGTAGGAAGATGCTGCAAGATCAACGACAGGTCAACTTTGCAAGGAACTGGGCAAGTGCAACAAGGACTTGAGCTAAGCTGGTGCTGGCGTCCAGACATACAACTCCACCTGCCCTGAGTGACCACTTCGGCAGATGAAGACTAAATCGTCAACAGTCCTCATGGACATTTTCCGAGAGACCTATAGAATGTAAAGATGTACCTACATATAAATTTGTTAAAGAACAAGGAACAATGATGATGAGAATATGCCAGAGTATAGGGGACGTGAGAGTGACACAAATGTTATGGAATAAGGGGTGGAGGTTGTACTGGGTCTGGCTGGGATGTTAACTTTCCCTGCAGCAGCCCATA
>NW_023309432.1:0-3357 GCF_011077185.1 Oxyura jamaicensis
CTGCTGGCCTCCAGCGAGGAGCCAGAGCTGCAGGAGGCCCTGGGAGGTCAGCCCTCAGTGTCAAGGCCTTCTATGTTTTCTACTCTGTACCCCCACAGAGTATCGTAGCACCTGCCTGAGACGGAGTGAACATCCCCACAGCAGCCCCTAGAGTGCTGTGCTCTGCACTTGGAGCTAGAACAGCATTGCCATCGCACCGATGTTTGGGCTATTTTGGAGCAGTGCTGGCACAGCATTAAGACTCTCCAAGCCCCCCAGTGCTAGGTGGTAGGGGAGTTTGCAAGAGGTTGGGAGTGGACATCATAAAGGGCTATTCTACACCGGTTGTCAGCAATAGAAATTGAGAAATTAGAAGGGGTGCTCTCGTTATGAAATCATCTATCCTTCCAAACAACTGCTACGCTTATTGAGGCACAGCTTCCCAAGACATGGCTGAAAATTGCTTACTGATGGGAAGGAGAGAATAAAAGAGAGGAAGTTTCAAAAGCAAAAGCAAAAGTTCCCTGTTCAGCAATGCTGGCCTTCTTCCCTGCCAGCTCATCTTACAAGACAGAGGGACAGACTGTTCCTATACCTTTACAGCTTCCTTCTTGAGGAGTGTCCAGCCTTTCAGGACTGACTCCCAAGGGATCCAGTGTCCTGAACAATTCAAAGTCTGCCCTCCAGAAGTCCAAGGTAACAGTTTTATTGACTCCCCTCCTGACCTCACCAAGAATAGAGAACTCTGCCATTTCCTGGACACTGCCCAAAACAGCTCCCTGCCACCACATCTCCCACCAGTCCTTCTCTGTTTGTGAACAGCAGGTCCATCAGGGTACCCCTCCAGTAGGCTCACTAACCAGCAGAGTCAGGAAGCTGTCTTCTACACACTCCAAGAACCTCCTAGACTGCTTCCTCTGAGCTGTATTGTATTTCCAGCACATTTCTAGGAAGCTGAAGTCCCCCATACGAAGAAGTGCTGGCCTGACTTCCACCAGCTGATTTTAATGTGCCTCATCTGTCTCTTCATCCTGGTTTGGCAATCTATAACAGACCCCCACCAGGATGTCTGCCTTGTGGGCCATCCCCTTGATCCTTATCCATAGGGACTCAACCTTATCATTCCCAGCCCCAAGCTCAACAACATCAAAACACTTTCTAGTATAGAGATCCACACCACCGCTCCTCCTTTGTTGCCTGTCCCTTCTGAAGGGCTTATAGCCATGCATTGCAGCACTCCAGTCATGGGAGTGGTCCCACTGCATTTCAGTGATTACAACTAGGTCATAGTTTGCCTGCCAATCAGTGACTTCCAGCTCCTCCTGTTTGTTGCCTATGCTGCATGCATTGGTGTAGATGTACTTCAGTTGCGCCATTGCCCTCACCCCCAACCCTGGCATTGCTCTCCCAGGCTCATCTCTATCAAGCCTCATTTCATCCCCGTCCCCCTTCATACCTAGTTTAAAGCTCTCTCAATGAGTTCTGCAAGCTCCTGGGCTAGGATCTGTTTCCCCCTTTGAGAAAGGTGGGACCCATCTGCAGCCATCAGGCTAGGTGCCAAGTAAACCACCCCATGGTAAAAAATAATAATAATAATAATAAAATCCTGCAATGGCACCAACCTCTCAGCCATGTATTTATCAACTGGGCTTTCCAGGTCCGCTTAGTATCCCTTCCTGCTACTGAAGGGACAGAGGAAAACACTACCTGTACTCATACTCCACCTACTAACCACCCCAGTCCCCTTAAGTCACTTTAGATAGCCTTCATGGTTCTCTCAGTGATTTCATTGTTGCCAGCCTGAATTATCAGTAAGGGGTAATAATTGGAGGGGTGAACCAGAAAGTTTCCTGGTAATGTCCCTGACCTGGGTCCCAGGTAGGCAGCAGACTTCCCTATGAGTAGGGTCCAGCCAACACATGGGGCCCTCTGTTCCCCACAGAAGGGAGTCGCCTATGACCATTACCCTTCTTTTGTTCTTGGTGGAGGAAGTCTTGAGGCATGGAGTTGACTTTCTTGCCCTTGACAACCTCCTGTGTGCACCTTCCCCCACATCTTCACATACCTGTCCCTCAAGCTCCAGAGCCTCAAATCTATTGTTTAAGGGCACCTGGGAAGATGAGGTGAGTAGGGAGGGGGCTCGCCTGCAACATTGAGCAGGGACCTGTTTCTATTCCTCTCCATCTCTTAGGACCCCTCTCTCTGCCTGACAGTGACAGGGCAGGGGGTCAACTAGTATTTGGGGTGTATCACCCCAATGCCTTTCTTGCAGGCATGGCAGGGAATTGCTCCACCAGTCTAACTCCTGCTCACACTCCCTGATGGTCCTTAATCTCTCCACCTCCACCTTGAGGAGCCACCAGGCTGATCAGATCCTCCACCTGTTTGCACCTCATCCAGGCAGTAACTCTGTCAACCTCCATGGGCAGTGACAGGCTGAGGCACTCCCTACAGCTGGAGACCTGAACAGCCGCATTTTTAGGCAGTTGGTCTGGGTTGACACAGTCTTTTTTTGCAAGAGCTTTCTACCTGGTGGAGACTATGGCTAGATTTGATGTCTAGGAGGAAGCCAAAAGGTGAACTGGTCTCATGGGTGGACAGAGATAATCTGCCCTCCCTGCCTGCATGCACTGCCATGCAAACTGCTTCATGCAGCTGTGCTAATTACAGAAAAAGAAACAGTGTGCACACCAAAATGCACAGAGGCCACTCAACTACGTTGGATAATTCCATCCAGCTCTAAGTAAGCAGATATTTAGAATCCAGACGGTGACCTGATGCATGAAGAAGCATTTGGAATGCAAGCCTGTGTTAGCGATTGCTAAGAACGAGCATCACCAACCACCCGCTCCCAGAACTACCCATGAGCAACACCTCTCTCCCCAGGCATCCTGGAAGAGCAGCAGCAGGGGAAGGACAAGTCAGAGGCATAGTCTGCAACAGAATTTTAATATTAGAGACAAAAGAGGGAAACGACATCACTCTGAGAGGAGGCCCCAGTGCAGGAAGTACCAAGGGCAGATGAAAGCATGATCTGTGTGGCCATGCTGGGCATCCCATCAGATGACCACCTGCTCACTCTACAAAGAGAGAAGGGCTTATGGGTCGTCTCTAGGCTGACACTGTGGGACTTGGAGCCCACTAGAGCAGCGCTGAGCAACAAGAACACAGGTCGGAAAGGAGAAAGTGGAGGACGGGAGAGACAGACATGGGCCGTGCTTTCCGATAGCCCAGGCTGGCCCCATCCTTTTTCAAGGGGTGGTGGGGTTGTTTGGCAACTTTTAAGGGAAGAAGCCAATGCTCTGTGCCCAGTCTGCTAGAAAGTTCTGGGTCCCTGGGGGTCTTTCTCCAGGGCCATTGCCAGCACCTTTAGCACGG
>NW_023309433.1:0-8168 GCF_011077185.1 Oxyura jamaicensis
TGGCTTGCTTGATTGCAGCACATGTTTCACAATCATGAATAACCTGTGCTATAGTGTCCATGGTCAGGTCCACCCCTCGATCACGAGCCCATCTGTATGTTGCATCTCTGCCTTGATGGCCCGAGGTTTCATGGGCCCATCGGGCTACAAATAGTTCACCCTTATATTGCCAGTCCAGGTCCACCTGAGCCAGTTCAATCTTGGCAGCCTGATCCACCTGCTGGTTGTTTTGATGTTCTTCAGTAGCCCGATTCTTGGGCACATGGGCATCTACATGGCGTACCTTTACAACCAGGTTCTCTACCCGGGCAGCAATATCTTGCCATAATGCAGCAGCCCAAATGGGTTTGCCCCTGCGCTGCCAGTTGTTCTGTTTCCATTGCTGTAACCACCCCCAAAGGGCATTTGCTACCATCCACGAATCAGTGTATAGGTAGAGAACTGGCCACTTTTCTCGTTCAGCAATATCTAAAGCCAGCTGGATGGCTTTCACTTCTGCAAATTGACTCGATTCACCTTCTCCCTCAGCAGCTTCTGCAACTCGTCGTGTAGGACTCCATACAGCAGCTTTCCATCTCCGATGCTTTCCCACAATGCGACAGGACCCGTCAGTGAACAGGGCATATCTCTTCTCATTTTCTGGTAGCTTGTTGTACAGTGGAGCTTCCTCAGCACGGACCACCTCCTCCTCTGATGACATCCCAAAGTATTTGCCTTCTGGCCAGTCCATAATCACTTCCAAGATTCCCGGACGACTGGGGTTTCCTAGTCGAGCCCGCTGAGTAATCAGTGCAACCCACTTGCTCCATGTAGCGTCAGTTGCGTGATGTAGAGGGGACCCTTCCTTTGAACATCCAGCCCAGTACTGGCAGTCGGGGTGCCAGGAGGAGCTGTGCTTCAGTACCGACCACTTCTGAAGCAGATCGAACTCCTTCATATGCCGCCAATATCTCCTTTTCGGTTGGAGTGTAGCGGGCCTCAGATCCTCTGTATCCCCGACTCCAAAAGCCTAGGGGTCAACCTCGAGTTTCCCCAGGTTCTTTCTGCCAGAGGCTCCAGGTGGGGCCATTCTCCCCAGCTGCGGTGTAGAGCACATTCTTTACATCTGGTCCCGTTCGGACTGGCCCAAGGGCTACTGCATGAACTATTTCCTGCTTAATTTGTTCAAAAGCTTGTCGTTGCTCAGGGCCCCATTCAAAATCATTCTTCTTACGGGTTACTTGGTAGAGTGGGTTTACAATCAGACTGTAATTTGGAATGTGCATTCTCCAAAACCCCACGACACCTAGGAAAGTTTGTGTTTCCTTTTTGCTAGTTGGTGGAGACATAGCTGTTATTTTGTTGATCACATCCATTGGGATTTGATGACATCCATCTTGCCATTTTATTCCTAAAAACTGGATCTCTCGTGCAGGTCCTTTAACTTTATTTTGTTTTATGGCAAAACCAGCCTTCAGAAGGATTTGGATTATTTTCTTCCCTTTCTCAAAATCTGCCTCTGCTGTGTCACCCCACACAATGATGTCATCGATGTACTGCAGGTGTTCAGGAGCTTCCCCCTGCTCCAGCGCAGACTGGATCAGTCCATGGCAAATTGTAGGGCTATGTTTCCACCCCTGGGGCAGCCGATTCCAAGTATATTGGACTCCCCTCCAAGTAAAAGCAAACTGTGGCCTGCACTCTGCTGCTAGAGGGATGGAGAAAAATGCATTAGCGATATCAGTTGTGGCGTACCACTTGGCTGCCTTTGATTCCAGTTCGTACTGGAGTTCTAGCATGTCCGGCACTGCAGCACTCAGTGGTGCTGTGACCTCATTCAGGCCACGATAGTCCACAGTTAGTCTCCACTCCCCATTAGACTTTCGCACTGGCCATATGGGACTATTAAAAGGTGAATGAGTCTTGCTGATCACTCCTTGGCTCTCCAGTTGACGAATTAGCTCATGGATGGGAATCAGGGAGTCTCGGTCGGTTAAATAATAAATAATTAATATGAAGGACTAGAACAAGACAATCTGAATGACATAGTAGATAAAAACCCATCCCAGTTGGAGGGGGCGCCTAAGACAAGGCGACCTACACATCGCATTGCCACATCATCCTTCAAAAAAGAAAGAAGGGCTATTGTTATGGGGGGCTCCCTTCTGAAAGGGACAGAGGGACCAATATGCTGACCGGACCCAACCCGCAGAGAAGTCTGTTGCCTCCCTGGGGCTCGGGAAGCTCTTCACTTCCATTAGACACTAGGCACCTTCCTGCAGCACCCACACAGGTCCCAGGGCAACCAAGGGATCTTGAAATCGAGATCCCAGGGTGCTCCACGGAGGTGCTTGCGTGCCCTGGGAAGATCCTAGTGTGCCCAAGGAGATTTTGTCTCCTCCAAGGCTCTGCAGGGCTGATCCAGGGAGGTGCTTGTGTGCCCCAAGGCCAGGTTTGCTTTCTAAAAGGAGGACTTTGCTTGTTCCAGGGTTGATACCTGGTGACTCAGCCAGACACTAAGCAGACCTGGGGAGACGTCTGTGTGCCTTAGGAGGTGCTTGGCTTCCCAGGGGAGATGCTTGGGTGCTGCAGTGAGATGCTGGAGTACTGTGAGGAGGTGTGTTGGTCCTCCAGGCAGATCCTTGTGTCCCCTGGAGGGATCCTTGGGTGCCTCATGGAGATGGATGGGTCCCAACAGCTCCCTGTTCTCCAGAAAGGGGTTTGAGTCCTCCAAGGAGATGCTTCTTTCCTGTGGGAGATGCTTGGGTCATCCAAAGAGGTCCTGGCATGAAACAGGGGAGGTACTTCTGTGCTTTAAAGCTGTGCTTAGGTGCCCTGGGGAGATGCTCAAGTGCTCTACGGAGCTTCTTGACTTTGCCAAAGACATGGTTTTTTGGTGGAGGAGAGTATTTGGAGTGAAATGGTTGAATGCTAGGAGGAGATGCATGGGTCCACCAGGAAAATGTTTATGTCCCCTGGGAGGATGCCTGCAAGGTGCTTATGCACCCCATGGAAGCTCTTGGCTGCCAAGGGAGGTGCTTCCCATCTCCAGTGAGCTGTTTGGGTGCCCCACGTGGGGGTTTGGAGCCCTGGGGAGATGCTTGGGTTCTCCACTCAGATGGAGGAGTGCAATGGGGAAATCATTGGGTACTCCAGTGAGGTGAATGGGTGTTCCAGGAAGGTGCTTCTGTGCTGCAGGGAGATCCTTTGGTGACAGGGGCAGAACCTTTGGTGAACAGGGGATAGCTTTGTGTGCTCCACGGAGGCTTTTCTTCTGCCCCACAGGTATGCTTACGTACTGCAGGGAGATGCCTGTGTGCCCTGGGAAGCCAATCATAGCCCCAGGCACCCAGGGATATTCCTGAGGAATCAAGCACCACCCCAGACAACCCAGGCATCTTCCTGAGTCACTCCAGCAGCACCACTCAGTACCCACTGAGTACCACCTCTCAGGAAACACCAACATCTTCCTGGGCAACCCAAGCACCTCCCTTGGACGCACTAAGCAGGAAAGAGCAATGCTAAATAACCGTGGGAGCCAGAATGCACAAATACTGCAGAACAGTGACACTAAGTCACTCACTAGTGTCACTAGTGACACTAAGTGACACTAAGTCACTCACGAGCCTGCCACAGCACAGGCGTCTCCTGTTATTCAGAAGACGGAGGTTCCCTCCTCCTGCCAGGCAGAGGGAGGAGACCTAGATCAAGGGGGGGAATGGAGGCAGGTGCCTATTTGGGGTGGTAGGCGAGCCCTCTCTCTGCCCACCTCACCTTCTCATCTACCCTTAAATAATCGATATGAAGGACTAGAACAAGACAATCTGAATGACATAGTAGATAAAAACCCATCCCAGTTGGAGGGGGCGCCTAAGACAAGGCGACCTACACATCGCATTGCCACATCATCCTTCAAAAAAGAAAGAAGGGCTATTGTTATGGGGGGCTCCCTTCTGAAAGGGACAGAGGGACCAATATGCTGACCGGACCCAACCCGCAGAGAAGTCTGTTGCCTCCCTGGGGCTCGGGTGAGAGACTTTGCCACGAAAGTCAAGCGCCTGGTACGGCCCACTGACTACTACCCGCTACTGGTCTTTCAGGCTGGTAGCGATGAAGTAGCAACGAGAAGTCCGAAGGCGATCAAAAGAGACTTTAGGGATTTGGGGCGACTACTTAGAGGATCAGGGGCACAGGTTGTGTTTGCCTCTGTCCTTCCGATAGGGGGGATCGAAGCTGAAAGGCGTGCTGTTCACGTAAACTCGTGGCTTCGAGACTGGTGTGACCGGCAGAATTTTGGGTTCTTTGATCACGGGAAGGTCTATGCTACACCGGGCCTGATGGCACCGGATGGGATGCGCCTCTCTCGGAGAGGGGTAAGGATCTTTGGTCAGGAGTTGGCAGGGCTGATAGATAGGGCTTTAAACTAGAGTCGAAGGGGGAAGGGGCTAAAACCAGGCACGCCGGTGAAGACCTAAGGGATGGTACGTTAGAATCAGAGGGGCTGTGTGCCAGTGAGGTCCTTCGGTCAGATCCACAAGGTGCTGAGTGTAAGGAGATGCACCTGAAGTGCTTCTACACGAACGCACGCAGCATGAGGAATAAAATGGATGAGCTAGAAGTCCTGGCCCAGTCCCGCAACTACGACATCATCGGCATAAGTGAAACCTGGTGGGATGAGTCCTGTGACTGGGGTGTTGCGATAGATGGTTACAGGCTCTTCAGGAGGGACAGGCAGGGTAGGCGAGGTGGTGGGGTGGCGATGGATGTGAAGCAGGGGCTGGACTGTGTGGAACTTCAGGTCGGCAATGGCAAAGTTGAGAGCCTCTGGGTAAGGATCAAGGGACGAACGAATAAAGGGGATGTCGTTGTGGGAGTCTATTACAGACCGCCTGGCCAGGACGATAGCGCCGATAAATTATTCTTTACAGAACTAAGAGAGGCCTCGAGATTAACTCCCCTTGTCCTTATGGGGGACTTCAACTTGCCAGACGTTAACTGGGAGTGCCACACGGCTGACACGAGCAAGTCCAGGAGGTTCATGAAGCACCTAGATGATAACTTCTTGGTGCAGGTGCTAACGGAGCCAACTAGGAAAGGTGCCCTCCTAGACCTGTTGCTAGAAAACAGAGAGGGTCTGGTGGGAGATGTGGTGATTGGTGGCGGCCTTGGTCATAGCGACCATGAAGTGGTTGAGTTCAAAATTTACGGTGACAGAAGGAAAAGTGCCACCAAAACCTCATACCGAGATATGGGGAAAGCGGACTTCAGGCTGCTCAGGGAACTAGTCAGCAAGGTCCCCTGGGAAACTGCTCTTGAAGGCCTCGATGTCCACCAGAGCTGGTCATTCTTTAAGCGATGCCTCCTAGAAGCACAAGATCAGGCAATTCCTAAATATCGCAAGTCAGGCAGGCGGGGCAGGAGGCCGGCGTGGCTGACCAGGAACATTCTAATGGAGATTAGGCGGAAACACAGGGTGTTTTGCTACTGGAAGGAGGGCCAGGTGTCATGGAAAGAATACAGGGATGCTGTTCGTGTTTGTAGGGAGAAAGCTCGTGTGGCCAAAGCACGCCTAGAGTTGAAGCTGGCTGTGTCTGTGAGAGAAAACAAAAAGGGTTTTTTTAGATATGTGAATGGAAAAAGGAGAACTAAAGAATACATAGGGCCGCTCCTTGATAGGGAAGGTCTCCTCACAGACAATGACATAGGCAAAGCAGAGACGCTTAATGCCTTCTTTGCCTCTGTATTCATTGCCGATGATGGGCTTCGGGACCCAGGGTGCCCCGAGCTGGAGGACCGGGACGGTGGGGATGACAAACTCCCAACCGACCCTGAACGTGTGAGGGATTTGGTACTCCACCTCGATCCCTACAAGTCCATGGGTCTCGGTCGGTGCGATATTGCCGCCGGTGCACAGTTGTAATAGCAATTGGCACTTGCTGTTCTTCGACCCTCAGCAACCCCACAACAAAAGGGTCCTCTGAGAGACCAGGCAAGGTAGACAATTGTTCAGTGCCCCCTGTCTCTAAGGCAGCTATGCCAAAAGCCCACCGGAACCCTTTTGGGTCCTTGAAATATCCTCTTCTAAGATAGTCTATGCCAAGGATGCACAGAGCATCCGGGCCAGTCACAATACGGTGTTTTTGCCACTCATTCCCAGTTAGACTCAGTTCAGCTTCCAATACAGTTAATTGCTGGGATCCCCCCATCACTCCATAAATACTGATGGGCTCTGGCCTTGTATAGCTTGATGGCATTAGAGTACATTGTGCACCGGTGTCTACTAAAGCCTTATACTTCTGTGCGTCTGATGTGCCAGGCCATCGAATCCACACAGTCCAATAAACTCGATTGTCCCTTTCCTCCCCCTGGCTGGAGGCAGGGCCCCTCTAATCCTCATCAGAATCTTCATTCCTGTGTTTAAAGGACTGCCTGCTGGAAGTTGGAGCAGCAAACTTTTCAGAGACCCCCTTTTTCCCAATTGTTTTCTTTTGCAACTCACGTACCCTTGCCTCTAGGGTCGTGGTGGATTTTCCATCCCGTTTTCTCATGTCTTCTCCATGGTCACATAGGTAAAACCACAGGATGGCCCGAGGTGTGTATCCACCATATCGTCTTCCTTGCACGGATGAGCGCTTACCCCTAATAGCAGAGACATTGGTTTGTACAGGAGGGGAGGAAAATAAACTCTCTTTAAGTTGCTGGACCTCTTCAGAGAGTTTCTCCAAAGTATTCTCTTTTAATTGGTGAACCCTGGTTTGTTCAGGTGGGGAGGAAAATAATCTCTCTTCAAGGTGGTGGACCTTTTCCGAAAGTTTCTCCAAAGTATTCTCTTTTAGTTGATGGACGCTTTCAGAAAGTTTCTCCACAGCCGAGACGCAGGCCTGTAGGGAAGAGGAGAGGCTTTCTTCGTAGTGCCGGAGTTGTTTAGCCACATCACCCACTGTGGGTTCCTCATCCTCTTTCCAGGCCATTATTGCCAATGAGCTGGCATATGATGATGGTGCACTCCGTACAAACTTCCGCCACATGGGTCGTGTACACCTGACTTCATCTGGATCTGTGGGTCCATCTGGATCTGTGGGTCCATTGTCTGGGTCCTCATAAATCACCTCCCGTAGGGCTAATTCCCTCAGGTACTGGATTCCCTTCTCCATAGTGGTCCACTTGCCTGGCAGACATACAAGTTCTTCCTTGTAGGGAAACCTTTCCCTGACAGCGTACAGGAGACGCCTCCAGAGGCTGTGAGATCGTGCTCCATCTGCAATTGCTTTGTCAATGCCTGCATCTCTAGCAAGGGATCCCAGCCGCCTGGCTTCCTTGCCCTCTAATTCCACACAATTGGCTCCGGTATCCCAGCACCGGAGCAGCCAGGTGACAAGCTGCACACCTATGCAGCGACCAAAATCTTTTCGCACATCTCGTAGCTCACGCTGGTATAGGTTTCGGGTAACTACTGTTGATTTTTCAACATCCCCATCTTCATCCTCCTGCACCTCTGATGGCCCAGCCTCGTCTTCTCCATACCTACACCTAGCAGAAGACTCTCTGCGTTCTAAACGACCTGAGTCTCTATACCATTTTTTCACCTTGTCTACAGGGGCAACTTGTACTGCTACAGCTCTTTTCTCTGGCTCAGCCACAGGGTCTGCCACAGGGGTTGGAACACCCTCTGCAGGGGCAACTTGCACTGCTACGGCTCGTTTCTCTGGCCCAGTCACAGGAGCTGGAGCGGCTGCAGGAGCTGGAGCTGGAGCGGCTGCAGGGGCTGGAGCTGGAGCGGCTGCAGGGACTGGAGCTGGAGCGGCTGCAGGGGCTGGAGTGGCTGCAGGGGCTGGAGCGGCTGCAGGGGCTGGAGCTGGAGCGGCTGTAGGAGCTGGAGCTGGAACAGCTACAGGGGCAGGAGCTGGAGCGGCTGCAGGAGCTGGAGCTGCAGGAGCTGGAGCGGCTGCAGGAGCTGGAGCAGGAGCGGCTGCAGGAGCAGGAGCTGGAGCGGCTGCAGGGTCTGTCACTCGGTTCATAGTAGCATCAATTGCAGCTCGATAGGCATAGGCCAGGCCCCAACATGCTACAGTGAGTTGTGTCACTTTGGAACTGCCAGAGTCATGAGTGACATCGCAGGTCACCCAGAACAGGTAGGTGAGTGTGCCCTCCCCGGAGAACAACCCACAGCAGAGCAGGCTGACCAAACT
>NW_023309434.1:0-2506 GCF_011077185.1 Oxyura jamaicensis
CTCCCGTACGGGGACTATGCTGTGCGCCAGATGTCTCTGCGCAGTTTACCAGCGGCCCCGGCCAAGCGCGGGCGTCCCCTACGACTTCCCGGCCCCCTTTGTTAAACATCCCGTTTGTCCGCGGCTTCAGGAGGTCGTTGTCTGCTCCCACGGGGAGCGGCTGGGAGCCGGGGCTCCTCTGAGGAAAGCAAATAAATAAATAGTTATAAAGCAGGTATGTTTATTTGGCGCTGTGCACACACGCCGGGTGCAAGGGGGATAGCTCCACCTACCTTGTGCACCAGCGGTTGCTGGGACTGTGCTTCTGTTAGAGCCACAAACCCATCTTCCTTCCATTTCCCCCATAAGTCTCTTGCGTAGTCACCAGGTCTCCGAAGACGCAGTCACGTAGGTCCCGTCTCTGTTTGTATGCGTACTGGGGGCCTTGGGTGGTCGTCCGGCGCACTCTGGTGGTCCTCTGCTGAAGGGCAGACGTCTTCCTCGCTGCTAATCTTCTGGCCTTTCCTGTCTTTGACAAGACTTCAGCAGTCAAGCCAGTTCTTGCTGGTTCCATAATCTATGCATAGTCTTTTACTCCCTTATCTTTGGGTTGTTAACCTACAATTGTGCTAGCTCAGACCTAGGAATCACCGTCCTTTATCTTGTTCCTTCTCTCCCTACAGACCTCATGTTAACATGCCTGTTGGAAGGAGAATGCTTTCTTACCCGAGCGGACTACTGTGCATGGCTGTCCTGTGTCTCCATTGATCAGACTCACAAGAAAGCAAACCACAAGAGGATGAAACCGATTTACCTCTGGACATATCATAGTATGTATTGAAATGGGACCTGTAAGAACAAAGTGCGTTCTCAAGTGAGTCCTTTCCCATTAATTTCCTTAGTCACTGGGAAACTCTTACAGAAAATTCAGGCAAACAATTTCCCTGCATGGAAACCTCATTTTGTCTGTAGAACTAAGCATTTATCCCGGGATATTCAGTTTTTCAACATGGTATAAGCCTTCCCGCTCTCACTCCCCTTGGTTTTTCTTTTCTTCCTAAAGTTCATTTCTCTGGCAAAGCAATGCAATCCTTGAATTAAGACACCCATGAAAAAACTTAAGAAACTTCCTTGTCAATAACTTTCTTCAGACAGCGTCAATGATATCACAACAACCCAGACGTATTCAACTTTTTCTTTAAAGTTTCTATCACAGATTCGGTATCATTTTCATGCAGACCAATCCCCAGCTTGATCATCTAAATTGAAATTGTTGCTTATTAAACAGATTTTTTAATTATTTTTATTACAGCAGATGAAAAATGCTCACTCTTTTGCTGGCTTTTCATCACATCAGATTGACCGAGACACCCTGATTCTTTGTCTTTGTTTGTTTTCTGCAGAATTCTCCTGTCTCTTTTGGTTCAAGTTCAACTGGTAAAAAGCTTTTCACTGGTTAGTACACTTTGCTGGTATATGTTTTTGTTTGTTAAGATAACTGTTTTCATATTTTTCAGTAGAACGTTGCCGTGATCTATTTTGTAAGGTCTAGAAAACAGACCCCCCAAAAATAAAATAAAATAAAATAAAAGAGAAAAAGCAAAAGCAAAAGCAAAAGAAAGATGCTTAGTCCTTTAAAATGACATATTTATTTGGCTGGATGGAGGAAGTTAAACATGGTTTATATTCTATCCATGTAGACTATACTCAGTAAGAGTTTATGTAAAATTCTGCTGGCAAACGGCAGAATCCCCCCTTTTTAAAAAAAAAATCATTTCTATCCCTTATTAGTTACTGTCCCTTGTATATAGAGGATAAACATCCTTTATCTTGTTTCCTGTGTCACCACTTGTAGTGCATCCTGTGACCAGTTGTGACCATGGACTGGCTGAAGCAAAGAGACCACAGCTGACAGCCCGTATATCTCACTAAGCAGCTTAAGATAACAACTCACCTTGAAAGCTGATGTCTCACAGTCATATGTTTACACATATACAGGTTTAAATATATATACATATATTCTAAGATAAGTAACAGGGCAGTCCCTCCTTAAAAGAAAACTGAAAGACCCCATTTAAAACATATTTTCCATTCTGTCACTTTGGGGGATGCAAATTATTCAATTCATTTCAATAGGAGAAGCCACATGGTGGCTACCTGTTTTCTTTGCTTATTTTAAATATACTAACACCAGAGAGATTCTTTAGTGTAAACAAATGTACTCCTCTTGCTATTTTGTCCTCTCAAGAACCCTGATGATGAGAAGGGAGGCAATCCTGGACCAACTAGCATCGTGGGCAGATATGCAACCTGCTTCCAAAATCCTGACTGTTGATGTAAGCAGTTGAGATGGCATTTCATTTGTCTTGAGTCCTTTAGAGCTCCTGCCTACAGAAGTGCAGTTTGACTCAGAACTGGCTCTGTGAGTATGTAAATAAAGGAGTTCATCTTCACATCTTATGCTTTAAGCTTTGCTTTGGGTCTTCCCAAACGTCCCAGCTGTTTGTGTTAAACCTGTAGGTACCAC
>NW_023309435.1:0-2360 GCF_011077185.1 Oxyura jamaicensis
TGTTAGGGTTAAGAAACAACTTTTGATAATGAGATGGGAGATTCATAGCCAAATATTATCATGTATATAATAAAGGAAAACATAAATAAATGATAGAAGGATGGAGGAGTGACAAGACGGACCTTGAGAGATAGAACAGGAACAACTTGAGCCTTGTTAGGAAGATAAGATGGATAAGGTGGGTTAGGACTGAAGCCAAGAACTAATTAAAGTCAAGAACTGAAAAGGAGCATGCGCCAAGGAGAAGAGGTGAAAAGTTTAACCCTGAGGATGACTCCTTACTTCATCTGGAAGACCCCCGGGATGACCACCAGAGAGCACCACGCATGTGCAAATGGGAGGAGAGATAATTAGCATACGAAGCGAGGCTGATGTTGTAAATATTAATAAATACTAATGAATATGTAACTTTTAGGATATTAATAGCGATCGGGATGTAACAGGACTTGAAGCCAGATTTGGGCACCTGCCCCTGGTTTCCAGCGCTGAATAAAGCACCTTCATATAATCACGTTGTGGTTATGTGTCTGCTACGCTAACAAAGGATAGAGGGGAGAGAAGCTGTCACTCATACCATGATGATATCTTATCCTACAGCTAAGCCTTTGGACTGCCAGTTACTCCTCACAGAGATGACCAGTTACTGCCTCAGTAGACACCCAGGAAACACCACAGAACAGGTTGGGAAAGGCACTTTACATAATGAATCACCTAGCATTACCCTTTCCTCACAAAGAGGTACCACCCATAGTAAAACATTACAGAAGTATGAATTCCGCACTGCCACGGGTGCCAGAATCAGAGCAGGCCTTAGTGATGGTAACAAATTGAAATACAGGTCTTTGGGAGGGACCCCAGCCTCTAATAACTTGGGGTCGAGGGTATGCTTGTGTCTCCACAGGTCACGGACCAAGATAGATACCAGCAAGGGGGTAAGGCCATGGTTGGCCTCCTCCTCACAATCGCCGTTGTCATCGGTTATTGCCAGCCCATGGGTGGTTATGTGTCTGCTACGCTAACACTGAAAAAGGATGGACACAGGTGTTGTCAGTAAAAGGTCCAGTGGAAGAGTGGAAAGTAACATCTGAACCAGGAGAAACTAAACTAACTATCAGACAGACTTGAAGAAGCCTTCATCAAAGAGTATAAGCTAAGTTGCTGTGGGAATTTTATTGTAATTACTCCTGTAAAATTAGTAAACAAAGAAACTCTTGAATAGATACCTATTAAGGGAAGAGATTTATCAGTAACAGGGATCAGTTAAGCATTATCCCCTGAAGGTAACAGTAGGCTATCTGCAGTGTACACCCCTTTAAGATTAGGGAAGAGGGCAAGACTGGATGGGGAACTGGTGCTGCGGCTGCGAAGGTCTGCCAAGGGCTGCAACCCCTTTGGGCTGTGACCGCCAATCCCTATGGCCCTTACCGGACCTCTTCTAGTCCTACCTGGGGTCAGTTTCTTGGCCCAAGCTACGGCCAACCACTGCAGTCAATGTATAGTAACTACTAGAGAAGGATGGTTGAGTTCCCAAACATTGGTGTATCATACTGTCTATGACTGTAAAGGCCAGAAAAGAGGAAGCTGCATTTTTAACCTGACTCAGTATGCTCTATGCAGAGAAGGTGACAGGACTGTATGCTATGATCCAAAAGAACTCCCTTATCAATATCGGGTAGAAATGAAGACAGATTCGAAAGTAGGCAAATTGGAACAAGTGAAGTTGTAACCACCCTGAATACCTCAGTGTCGATAACCTTTGATGCCTGTGACATTATAGATGGAAGACCCATATACTTGTGATAAATTAGTGGGGGTGTGTTCATTGTCATTGAGGAATTTGGAGAACCCGTTGAGGAGATAAGGTTGCACAACTTAACGACCTTGATAAGGGGAAGGATTAAGCAAGCAGATAGCAGGAGGAGGTGTTGGGTAAACACCCTTAAGTGAAACCAGACTGCCGCGGGACATCCTTTTTGCCGCTTCACCTCCCCCGCTTGAACACGAGCACAACGCTAACCACCGGTAGAAAAACAACGACCCCCCTCTCAACAATAGACTGCGCAGCCTCAGCCAGTTCAACAAGTCCTGACAAGCCGGAATTCGACTGCTATAAAACAGCAACCCTGGAAAGGGAAGTTGCATGCTGTTGCGGAGCGGAGACTCCCCATCCGCCCAGCGCTGTTTTGCTTGTTGGCTGCTTACTTAATAAAAATCATTTGCATTATTGGACACGACCCTCTCTGTCAATTAATTGAGAGCTAATTTATAACAATACTGATTGTGGAAGTGTCCTGGTTTCAGTTAGGACAGTTATTTTCCCTCCTAGTAGCTGGTACGGTGCTATGTTTTGGATTAGGATG
>NW_023309436.1:0-1897 GCF_011077185.1 Oxyura jamaicensis
CCCCGCCACTCGCGGGACACACCACGGCGACGGCGCCGCCACCGAGCTCAGCACAGGCCGAGAAAGCAGCTCTAACGAGGGGGCAACAGCCCCGCCGCGCTCTGCTCCAGACTCTGCTCTCCGCACACCGACCGCCTCCCAGCCCTGCACGCACCACTCCGAGGGAGGCTCCTCCTTGCTTGCTTTTCCGATTCTCTTCTCCTTTGCTTCTTCTCCATTTTCTGCCTTGCTCGCTTTACAGCTTGCTTTCTTGTTTGCCTACATTCTTCTGTATGTCTTCTTTCCTTCTTTCACTTTTTTCCTCCTTTATTTTTTTCTTCTTTATTTTCTTCCTTCCTTTCCTTCTTTTCCTAAACTTCCTTTTCATTACTTTAATTCCTTCCTTCTCTTCCTTTCCTGGCGCTTTTCTCCTTTAGTTCTCTTTCATTCTCTTTCTTGCTTGCTTCTTCCTTCCTTCTTCCTTGCTTCTTGCTTACCTGAATTCTTCTCGATGTCTTCCTTCTTTATTTCTCACCGATTTTTTCTTCATTTGTTCTGTCTTACTATTCCTTCTTTCATTCTTTCAGTGCCTTCTTTCCTTTGCATTTATTTCTTTCATCCTTTCAGTTTCTTCTTTCCATTTCTCTTATTTCATTCATCCTACAGTTTCTTCATGCTTCCTTTCTTTCCTTCACTCCTTCTATCCATCTGCTTCTCTTCCTCTCCTCTTTACTTTTTCTTTTCTTCTTCCTCCTCTGCATTTTATTTTCCTTCTTTATCCAAATTATTTCCAAATGCCTGCACCATTCTTCCAATCAAACTCAGACATGCTCTGAGACAAGACCTCATCTTTTTCTTCCTTTCTGCCTTTCATTCTGCTCTATACAGCATCCCTTAGTACTCATGAGGACCATGTCCCCCCGGCAATTTATCTCTTTAGCCAATGCAAAACAAAATATATGGGTGTCCGCTGTAAAGAGGCTCCAAGACCTCCATACAGCTCAGGTGAGTCTTTCAATCACTTTCACTGCACTGAAACCTTTCATGACTTTCCTGTCGCCTTCTCACACTGAGCTGGGAAGCAACAGGAAAGGAACAAGATCAGGCAGCAGGGCTCTGCTGCTCCAAACATACAGCCACTACCCAGGATACATTCCATCCACCCAACATGAACATACTGCAGATAATTAGCAAAAAATGTGCATTGCTCTCTTGAAAACATCTTCTTGGGCAGGAGCCACTTACCTGTAGGATCAGTTCTTCCTTGTTTACAAAAAGAACTTCCATGAGGGGAAGAATTGCTTACAAAGGACAAATTCATTGAAAGTTACCAGAGATTTCTGGGGAAGCTGGATGGAAAACTTTCCTTCAGATGTGGGACACCTCTGAAATCACTGGACACCACGCACTGCTACCATACACACATTCACTTTTTGGAATGAGCATTGCTACAAGAGACACACCAGCTCCACCAACACCAACCATGCAAATACACAGACTGGGTGGAAGTCAAGTGCACAAAGATTACATCCATATCATCGTGTCTCCTTAGGGATTTCCTCTATTTCTGATACCAGGCAGACACCAGGGCAAGGGACAGGGCAACAGCCACTGGGAGAAACTGCTCTCCCCATTGGTGTCCACATATTCACCAGAAGGCTCCAAACATACAGGCATTCTACAGGCAATGTTCAGTACATCCAACATAAAGGGAATACAACTGAAGAGCAAAAAATACATACAACTGTCTCACAAACACATATCTTTCTGCATCTGAACAACTTGCTAGCAGCATCAGTGGTCACATGCTCAGAAAAAGGAACAGATTCATAGATGGATAATTGGTTTCAAAGAGAAATTCTCATTTAAAGTCTTCAGTGATTTCTAGGGAAGCTGGACTGAACAGAAATCATCAAGC
>NW_023309437.1:0-1342 GCF_011077185.1 Oxyura jamaicensis
GGGCAGGGACAGGGACAGGGACAGGGGCAGGGACAAAGGGACAGGGACTGGGATGGGACAGGACAGGACAGGGACACAGGGACAGGACAGGACAGGACAGGTCGGGCCGTGTCAGAGCTGCCCTCAGGGCCCGCCCCCCCCCCGCCCGGCAATCATTAACCGGGAGCCGAGCGGGGCCTGGGCGCGATGCGCGGGGGAAGCCGCCTCCTCTTCCTCCCCCTCCCCCTCCTCCTCCTCCCCGTCCTCCCCCTCCTCTGCCGCGGGCTCGGGGCGGGGGGGGCAGGTAAGGACCCCCGGCGGCACCCCCGGCACGGACCGGGACGGACCCGGCACGGCCCCGAGTGCACGGCACCGGGCACGGCCGGGACACTCCGGGACCGTGCGGGGGGGCCGGGGGGGTCGGGGGGGGGCTGTGCCCATGGGACAGCGGGATCGGGGGGCTGTGGTTATGGGACAGTGGGATCAGGGGGGTCTGATCCCCTTGGGACACTGGGTTCAACAGGGTCTGTGCCCATGGGACACCAGGGTCACAAATGTCCATGCCCACGGGACACCGGGGTCTGTGCCCATGGGGACAGCGGGGTCAGAGGGTCTGTGGTTATGGGACACTGGTGTCAGAGGGGTCTGATCCCCTTGGGACACTGGGTTCAGCAGGGTCTGTGCCCATGGGGACAAGCAAGATGAGAGGCGTCCATGCCCATGGGACACCAGGATGAGCGGGGTCTGTGCCCATGGGGACACCAGGATCAGAGGCATCCATGCTAATGGGACACTGGGATCAGAGGGGTCTGTCCTTACGGGGACAGCAGTATCAGAGGTGCCAATACCCACGGGACACCCGGATCAGAGGTGTCCATGCCCACGGGACACCGGGGGCTGTGCTTATGGGGCCACCAGGCTCAGCGGTGTCTGTGCCCATGGGGACGCGGGGCTCTCTGCGGGACATGGGGTCTGTTGGGGTCCACGTCACGGGGCTCAGCTGCTTTCACACCCGCAGCTGAGCCCAGCTGCGGGCCCGGCCGCCCCTGTCCCCCGTGGAGCAGCTGCGTGGAGCACCCAGGCGGTGCCACGTGCCGCTGCGAGCCCGGCTTCACCCCCAGTGCCGACCGCGGCTGCGTGCCAGGTAGGGGACAGGACCCCCCGGGGGCTGCGTGCCACGGGGGGGGCACTCACATGGGGACCCTGCTGGGGTGAGGACCCCCCACTCTGGCTGCCCTGACCTGAGCCCCCCGAAGCCAGGACGTTCCTGGGGCGCCTGACGCCGCGGGACCCCGAAGTTGTGGCCGTGAGCCCCGTGCTGGAGGCAGATCTGCCCCGGCTGGTGAGTGGGGGGGCTTGGGGG
>NW_023309438.1:0-1896 GCF_011077185.1 Oxyura jamaicensis
CCCCCCTCCCCCCCCATTTTTTCCCCCCAGGACCTCTACGTTTACATCTCGGAGCACGAGCACTTCACGGACTTCAACGTCAGCTCCGCGCTCTTCTGGCAGAAGCGGGACCTGGTCTACGGGGACTGGACCGGCGGCGACAACGCCGACGGCTGCTACGAGCACTACGGCGAGGTGGACATCTCCCAGGTGGGGATCCTGCCCCCCACCCCACACCCCGCGGGGACATGGCCGGCTTCGGGGTCGGACGCGCCGGATTTGGGGGCAGAAGCCCCCATTTTTCCCCGGTTTTGGCCCCCTTTTGGCCCCTTTGTTTCCCGGTTTTGACCCAGGTTTGTCCGGGTTTGTCCCGTTTTGGCCCCGGTTTTTGCCGGGTTTGGCCTATTTTTTGCTAGGTTTTGCCCGGTTTTTGCTGGGTTTGGCCCGGTTTGGTCCAGTTTGGCTGGATCTGTCCTGGGTTTGGCCGGATTTGGTCGGGGTTTGTCCTGGATTTGTCCCGCTTTTGGCTCGGTTTGTCCTGGTTTTGGCCTGGTTTGTCCCGGGTTCAGCCCAGGTTTGGCTCTGTTTGTCCCGGTTTTGGCCCGGGTTTGACCCGGTTTTTGCCTGGATTTGTCCCAGGTTTAGCCCCGTTTGGGCCCGGTTTTGGCCTGGTTTGGGCCCGGTTTGGGCCCGGATTTGGCCCGGTTTGGGCCCGGTTTTGGCCCGGATTTGGCCCGGTTTTGGCCTGGATTTGGCCCGGTTTGGCCCGGGTATGGACCTGTTTTAGCCCAGATTTGGCACGGGTTTGGCCCCGTTTCGGCCCGGATTTGGCCTAGATTTGGCCTGGTTTGGCCCGATTTTGGCCCGGGTTTGGCCCAGATATGGCCCGGTTTTGACCCCGATTTGGCCCGGTTTTGGCCGGGATTTGGCCTGGATTTGGCCCGGTTTTGGCCTGGTGTGGCCCTGTTTTTGCCTGGATTTGGCCCAGTTTGGCCCGGGTATGGACCTGTTTTAGCCCGGGTTTGCCCCAGGTTTGGCCCGGATTTGGCCTGGTTTTGGCCCTTTTCGGCCCAGTTTTGCACATTTTTGGCCCCTTTTGGGCCCATTTTTGGCCCGTTTCTTCACGTTTTTGGCCCCTCGGGGAGCTGGGGCTTGGAGCATGCGGTGAACCCGCACGGCTCCCCGGGGGGGAGGGGAGCGAACCTGGGGGTCTGGGTCCGGCTTTGTGCCCCCCAGCACAGAAGGGGGGCCGAGGACACCCTGGGGGGGTGCCCGGCCGTGAGGATGATGATGGTGCCGGGATGAAGCCGGGGCCGGGCCGCCTGAAGGGCAGGATTCTGGGGGAAATCCCGCCGATGTCCGTAAATCCCCCGGGGGGAGGCGCGGCGGGGACCTGATCCGGGCCCTTCGCAGCGGTGCCCGGTGCCGGGACTGCGGTGGTCCTGGGGGGGGGGGGGGGGGGGGGGAGCCCCCCCCCCCCCCGTGGGGGGGTCCTTCCTGACTTTGCTTTGCCCCCCCCCGACGTCAGAGCGTGCAGCAGAACGGCTCCATCTACGTCCACGTCTACTTCACCAAGAGCGGCTTCCACCCGGACCCCCGGCAGAAAAACCTCTACCGGCGCCTCGCCACCGTGCACACGTCGCGAAGTACGGCCCCGGGGGGGGGCTCATCCCCCCCCCACACCCCCTCACAGCCCCCACACCCCCCACACCCCCCACACCCCCCCCAGGAGCACTCGCTGAGCTCTCTGCCTTCAGCCAGACCTGAGGGCAGCTCAGAGGGAGGCCGACAGCCGGCGTCACGCCGCGCATTTGTCCATTTTGGGGTGGTTTGGGGCTTTTTTGGTATCCCCCCCCCCGCCGGGAAAACCCCCTCGTGGTGCCTGGTTTGGGGCTTTTTTGGCATCCCCCCCCCCCC
>NW_023309438.1:1996-2197 GCF_011077185.1 Oxyura jamaicensis
GGGGGGGGGGGGGGGGGGGGGGTCCGGACCCCTCGCTTCGGGTGGGCTCGGCTGCGGCTTTGGGTCCCCGCTGCTCCAGGGCCGGTCCCCGACCCACACCCGTTCCCCCGGGGACGTGGTCCGGATCGGTCCCCGAGGGGGTCGGGGAGGAAAAGGGGTCGGGCATGGGGACAGTGGGGGTGTCCCTTGCCCCGTGTCCCC
>NW_023309439.1:0-1041 GCF_011077185.1 Oxyura jamaicensis
GGCCTGCCAGTTCCATGCTCTGACCTTTTCCATCCTTGGGTGACCCACGTGTCCCGGCTCATCCTGAAAGTGCATCCAGTGCAGGTAGTGCGTGCTGTCCCCGACGCACTTTGTGTTTGCCAGACCAGCTCTTCCTTAATTCCTGCAGCGTGCCCTGTAAATGTACCGCGGTGCACTGCTTGTAACTGAGCCGCTTTACGAGGACTTTGTAGTCCGATTGCTGTGAGGCTAGATGGGAATAGAGGGCATGCTTGACCCAAAGTCCACGATCCCCAAGTGTTGGGCAAGTATGGATTTAGGCTCTTGAAGGTCAGATCCATCACTAGCAAAGTAAATCCCTGCCGTTAGAGTGGCAGTATTTGCTGTAACCCTGTAGCTGAAGGCAGCAATAGGAGTTAAAGTGGAGGTGGCTGGCTGCTTGCCTGCTGAAGATGAAACCTTTTTTTGGTCCATAAACCAATTCTTCACCATGCTGGCTTGGGGGGAGCAGTCTCATGCTCTGTGAGGACGTGGCAAATGTCAGCAGGCTGGGTAAACGTGGCTAAACAGCTTTGGGCTTGTGTGGTGATGGCCGGAGGGCACAGCCTCTGCTGCTGGTGAGGAAACGTTTAGTCCTCCCCCAGACTGAAGCCAGGAGAAGTTGTTCACTGTGAAAACAGGAAACTTCTGCTTTTAAGAGTGGTGTTTATCATGATGAGCGCAGTCAGTGCATCTTCCAAAGGGCAGAAACATTGAGTACATTATGCAGAGGCAAGAAGAAAGTGCTGCTGCGCCTCAGTCCCCTCCCAGCCCAGATTTAACAGGCTTCCTGCCTTTAGTTAAAAATGTTAGTGAGAGTCTTGCTCTGAAAGGGCAGGATTAGTGACAGAGCTGGGGAATTCATCTCCTTGGGCTCCAACAGTTGATGAGCCTGGGGGCAACTTTAAAAAACGCTCCTGTCTTTGAAGAAGCTGGTGAATTGTGAATGATGCCCTGTTGGCTTTATGTGGAATTGGAACATTCTGAAAAGCTGCAGGGAGGGGGGCAGAAAGGGGCCAATAA
>NW_023309440.1:0-3677 GCF_011077185.1 Oxyura jamaicensis
GCCAGAGGCTCCAGGTGGGGCCATTCTCCCCAGCTGCGGTGTAGAGCACATTCTTTACATCTGGTCCCGTTCAGACTGACCCAAGGGCTACTGCATGAACTATTTCCTGCTTAATTTGTTCAAAGGCTTGTCGTTGCTCTGGGCCCCACTCAAAATCATCCTTCTTATGGGTTACTTGGTAGAGCGGGTTTACAATCAGACTGTAATTTGGAATGTGCATTCTCCAAAACCCCACGACACCTAGGAAAGTTTGTGTTTCCTTTTTGCTAGTTGGTGGAGACATAGCTATTATTTTGTTGATCACATCCATTGGGATTTGATGATGTCCATCTTGCCATTTTATTCCTAAAAACTGGATCTCTCGTGCAGGTCCTTTAACTTTATTTTGTTTTACGGCAAAACCGTCCTTCAGAAGGATTTGGACTGTTTTCTTCCCTTTCTCCAAAACTTCCTCTGCTGTGTCACCCCACACAATGATGTCATCGATGTACTGCAGGTGTTCAGGAGCTCCCCCCTGCTCCAGCGCAGACTGGATCAGTCCATGACAAATTGTAGGGCTATGTTTCCACCCCTGGGGCAGCCGATTCCAGGAGTATTGGATGCCTCTCCAAGTGAAAGCAAACTGTGGCCTGCGCTCTGCTTCTAAATGGATGGAGAAAAATGCATTAGCGATATCAATTGTGGCATACCACTTGGCTGCCTTTGATTCCAGTTCGTACTGGAGTTCTAGCATGTCCGGCACTGCAGTGCTCAGCAGTGCCATGACTTCGTTCAGGCCACAATAGTCCACTGTTAGTCTCCACTCACCATTAGACTTTCGCACTGGTCATATGGGACTACTAAAAGGTGAATGAGTCTTGCTGATCACTCCTTGGCTCTCCAGTTGACGAATTAGCTCATGGATGGGAATCAGGGAGTCTCGGTCGGTGCGATATTGCCGCCGGTGCACAGTTGTAGTAGCGATTGGCACTTGTTGTTCTTTGACCCTCAGCAACCCCACAACAAAAGGGTCCTCTGAGAGACCGGGCAAGGTAGACAATTGTTCAATGCTCTCTGTCTCTAAGGCAGCTATGCCAAAAGCCCAGCGGAACCCTTTTGGGTCCTTGAAAAATCCTCTCTTGAGGTAGTCTATGCCAAGGATGCACGGAGCATCCGGGCCAGTCACAATATGGTGTTTTTTGCCACTCATTCCCAGTTAGACTCACTTCAGCCTCCAATACAGTTAACTGCTGGGATCCCCCCGTCACTCCATAAATACTGATGGGCTCTGGCCCTGTATAGCTTGATGGCATTAGAGTACATTGTGCACCGGTGTCTACTAAAGCCTTATACTTCTGTGCGTCTGATGTGCCAGGCCATCGAATCCACACAGTCCAATAAACTCGATTGTCCCTTTCTTCCCCCTGGCTGGAGGCAGGGCCCCTCTAGTCCTCGTCAGAATCTTCATTCCTGTGTATAAAGGACTGCCTGCTGGAAGTTGGAGCAGCAAACTTTTCAGAGACCCCCTTTTTCCCAATTGTTTTCTTTTGCAACTCACGTACCCGTGCCTCTAGGGTTGCGGTGGATTTTCCACCCCATTTTCTCATGTTCTCTCCATGGTCACATAGGAAAAACCACAGGATGGCATGAGGTGTGTATCCACCATATCGTCTTCCTTTCACGGATGAGCGCTTACCCCTAATAGCAGAGACATTGGTTTGTACAGGAGGGGAGGAAAATAAACTCTCTTTAAGTTGCTGGACCTCTTCAGAGAGTTTCTCCAAAGTATTCTCTTTTAGTTGGTGGACCCTGGTTCATTCAGGTGGGGAGGAAAATAATCTCTCTTCAAGGTGGTGGACCTTTTCAGAAAGTTTCTCCAAAGTATTCTCTTTTAGTTGATGGACGCTTTCAGAAAGTTTCTCCACAGCCGAGACGCAGGCCTGTAGGGAAGAGGAGAGGCTTTCTTCGTACTGCCGGAGTTGTTTAGCCACATCACCCACTGTGGGTGCCTCATCCTCTTTCCAGGCCATTATTGCCAATGAGCTGGCATATGATGATGGTGCACTCTGTACAAACTTCCGCCACATGGGTTGTGTACACCTGACTTCATCTGGATCTGTGGGTACTTGTCCATTGTCTGGGTCCTCATAAATCACCTCCCGTACGGCTAATTCCCTCAGGTACTGGATTCCCTTCTCCATAGTGGTTCACTTGCCTGGCAGACATACAAGTTCTTCCTTGTAGGGATACCTTTCCCTTACAGCATACAGGAGACGCCTCCAGAGGCTGTGAGATCGTGCTCCATCTCCAATTGCTTTGTCAATGCCTGCATCTCTAGCAAGGGATCCCAGCCGCCTGGCTTCCTTGCCCTCTAATTCCACACAATTGGCTCCGGTATCCCAGCACCAGAGCAGCCAGGTGACAAGCTGCTCACCTATGCAGCAACCAAAATCTTTTCGCACATCTCGTAGCTCACGCTGGTATAGGTTTCGGGTAACTACTGTTGATTTTTCAATATCCCCATCTTCATCCTCCTGCTCCTCTGATAGCCCAACCTTGTCTTCTCTACACCTAGACCTAGCAGAAGACTCTCTGCGTTCTAAACGACCTGAGTCTCTATACCATTTTTTCACCTTGTCTACAGGGGCAACTTGTACTGCGACAGCTCGTTTCTCTGACTCAGCCACAGGAGCTGGAGCAGCTGCAGGAGCTGGAGCTGGAGCGGCTGTAGGAGCTGGAGCAGCTGCAGGAGCTGGAGCTGGAGCGTCTGCAGGAGCAGGAGCATCTGCAGGAGCAGGAGCGGCTGCAGGAGCAGGAGCGGCTGCAGGAGCAGGAGTGGCTGCAGGAGCAGGAGCTGGAGCGGCTGCAGGAGCAGGAGCTGGAGCGGCTGTAGGGTCTGTCACTCGGTTCATAGTAGCATCAATTGCAGCTCGATAGGCATAGGCCAGGCCCCAACATGCTACAGTGAGTTGTGTCACTTTGGAACTGCCAGAGTCATGACACTCTTTTTGCAAGCATTCTACCAGTTTTTTAGGATTTTGCAGTTGTTCAGGGGTGAATCTACAAAACATCGGAGGTGCCCACTGCTCTAGCCACCTGCCCATATCCTCCCACACTCCCTGCCACTCACAACTATCCCGCCTCAGGACAGATCTCTGCATGAGATTCCTAAGTAGTTGTTTAACCTTAAACAAAACCTGAAGCGCATTCAGGAGACATAACAACAAGAACATGCTGGTCTGAGTATCCCAAGGATATTCAACATCTTGGAGAGCTATCGTAACTAGCTCGGGGGATAAGAGGGTGCTGAAGGAGAAAGGGAGAGTGAACAAGTAAGGAAAAATATCTTTCCCTGTCCCCTTCACAGACTGGCTCCCTGATGGAAAAAGGCAGTAGGTGTAATTGTTAATAGTTTCCGAGATATAGTTTCCAAAGTACAGAGTCGACGACAGTGCTGAGTACAAATACCAAGTTAGAGTCATGGCCAGATATTTCATCATATCGTAAGCTATTGTTACACAGCACAGTACCATAACGATCTTAAACCAGGGCCCGGAAAGGATAAACAGCACAACAGGGATCACATACAGCAAGTAACGTGCTATAAAACTCAGTTTGGAATACAGGCACAGCAGACTTGATATTAAAGCAATCAACATTCTGATTAGATCTGTCGTTATCTCAACCCTTCGTGCCCC
>NW_023309441.1:0-2985 GCF_011077185.1 Oxyura jamaicensis
CCCCGCAGGGCTGCCCCCACCCTCCGATGGGCCATCCACATCCAGCAGCCAACTGACACAGGAACAACCTGCCCCCAGCCTCTACCCCCTCCACACCCACCCTGCTACAGAACCTGCACCCACACACATCATGACAGCCACTTCCCAGCACCGCAACCACCGAAACGGGTGCAGGTCAGAAAGCAAACTTTATTAAACTGCTCTGCAGGACTCCCAGGAGGGGGGCTGCGGTGGGGTTCCCTGCCCAGTAGTTCTCCCCTTCCCCTGGCGGGCAAGGCATCAAGTGGCGTCCGTCTGTCCATCCCGAGGTGGGGAACGGATGCTGGAAGCAGGCTTCTCACAATCGCTTTTGGTAGTTGTCGAGTAATTGTCTGAAGTAACTAGGCAAATTAAACTAATATTCACCTTTTAAAGGAAACGTACAGCAATGAAGAAGCTTTTAGGGTGGAGGGTAGCTGCGCTACCTAAGCGTTCCCTAGGACTCCAGCCTTAGATGCTATCACACAAGGGGAAGCTGGTGTGCTGACTCTAAAGAAGAGGACGGAGCGTAGAGCGCAGTGGAAACACCGTGGCTAGGCTCAGCGACCAGACAGGGACCCTATAAAGAGGCTCGGCCAATATAAATCAGTAGGACTTCAGGTAAAAACGCTTTGGGAACCAAAATACAGCCCTAAATGTCCTCTAGGACTTTCTGTGCACCCACAGCAGTTCCTGTGTAAAAAGGTAGTTTGTCTTGATCTTTATGCATGGCAAAGGCATAGGCTGAGTTAATGACAACAAAAGCCTGCTTATTAGAAGCTGCTTCTCAATGTTTCATGCAACTCCATACATATTAGCTAATGTAGACTAGAAGTTCAAGGATTCACAATACTTCATCATATATCACTTACGTGAATTTCATTTATATACACATCTGCTGCACCGACTTAAAACCCATCCCCACACTCACCAAGGCACAACCCCAGCCCAAATACAGACACCGCATTTCAGCCCCAACGTGCCTTTGGGACCTGCTGGAAAGCAGGCTTCATCCTCAGCGAGACGTGCTCAGCCCACCTGGGACGGGGCTTCAGGCACCTCTTCACCTACGGAGGAAGACCGCCATCAGGAACTGCCACACCAGGCAACCTTTTTCCTCTACAACACCTTTCTCAGGAACAACGCAGCATTCAAGTGACCTGCTTCGCTCCAAATCTAAAGACTGATGTTACAACCCACCTCGCCTGTGGCACCTGATAAACAGAAGAGAAAGCAACTGCAGCGCTTGGAAACCATCACTGCACGTGCCGCTCCCTGCCGCTCTCCGGCCTTACCTCAAATCCTCAGCCACTTCTGTGGACAGCTAGCCATGGCACCTGCAAGGCAAGACAAAGACCTTTCACAGTCACCTCACGCTCCTTAGCCATTCCACTCCAACCAAGCTCGTGACCAGCCCCCTTCTTACACAGCTCTTCAGAGTGCAGTTTGCTCCTTTGAGCCTGTGCGAGACACCTGTGAAAGAAAAAGAAAAGCATAGGCCGAGGCAGAATGCAAAGCCACAGCACAGCTATGATAGTTACTCTCATCTGCTGCCTTACCTCTGCCCACTCACCTGCCCCTGAGGCAGATGCTTCCATCTGCCCTCTTAAGCCAGCTACAACACCTCAAAAAGAGAAAGAGGGGACACTTAGAATGACAGGGGGAACCGCAACTTAAAAAAAACTGCTGCATCACTCACCTTGCCAGAGGCAGCTCTGGCTGTGACATCCTAGGTTGCAGGCTGCCTTTCAGCTTCAACAAATGAAAACATAATCAGAAGATAATCATGCAGCTGCAAGCATTAGCACCCACCCCTCAACAACACAACAGACCCCATTTTTTATTTTCATCATTTTGGAACAGCAGACATCTTCCCTCAGCACCTCACAAGTAGACCAAGCCAGTCACCGAGCTGCCAAATGAAGGCTCGACAGTTCCAGAAGGCGCTCGTTCCTTGGACCGGTTCCTCCCAAGGTTTATCTAAGTCAGGAGAAAAAACAAACAAACAAACAGAACACTCCACATCTGCGAGCTTACCCCTCCTCTAGCACCATTCAAGCACTATGTGAACAGCTGCTCGCAAGCAACTCAAGCCTCCCCCTTCGCATCTGCCAAACACTATGGAGATGACTCTGTGCCAGCTGCCCTTCAGTACGTGCCCAGAGGCAGACCGGATGTCTTTGCCAAAACAGTCCGGACAATGTATATTGCTACACCAACGGACCCCCACATTAGCTACCATCACTACCGGCCAGGCAGGACAGCTCCAGGACAAACAAACACACAGGCACACTACAGACGTTACGAACAGAACACAAGCCTGCACACAAAAAGACTCCCAGAGGGAGGCCCTGCAGCAACAGCAAGTCAGAACAGGTGCTCTGCAGCACACCCAAGGAGAGACTCAAATGTCACGACCTGCAACTGGAAGCAAATGCCAGAACTGGCATGACACAGGCATAAATAGCCTGCCTTTAAGACAAGAGACTGGAACGATGGGCACTGCAAACCCCATAAGAAAAACGCTTCGGAAATGAATTCCCAAGCAAGAGCTCCTGATGAAGCCCACGTGACGTCCGCAACAGCGAGGATGGAAACAGATGCGATCTGAAACCAGTATGATGCACAAGACCTGAAATAGATCTGCGCTTTAAGATGCGACTACAAGTCAAGAAGTGCTCAGATCAGCCCTACGATGATGAAACGAGCATTTAAGACCTCAGGTGTGGCTACCGAGTTGCCCATCTAACCTGTCCAGCGGAACAAGGCAATGAGGAGATCAAGACAAGATGAATATCAAGACACGATGAGCAAGTCACATATGATGATCTGATGAGGAAACATTTGATACAAAAAAAATTACACAGAAGTAGAGAGCTCTTTAAGCTCCCACTGCAAGACAAGACGGGCTCAGCTTCCAATTGAGCATCAGCATTATTCCGATGAGGACAAGTGTTCAATACCCTC
>NW_023309442.1:0-1667 GCF_011077185.1 Oxyura jamaicensis
TCTCATCCTAATCCAAAACATAGCACCCTACCAGCTACTAGGAGGAAGAATAGCTGTCCTAACTGAAACCAGGACAGATGTCATCAGAGGAGGAGGTAGTCCGTGCTGAAGAAGCTCCACTGTACAACAAGCTACCAGAGAATGAGAAGAGATATGCCCTGTTCACTGACGGGTCCTGTCGCATTGTGGGAAAGCATCGGAGATGGAAAGCTGCTGTATGGAGTCCTACACGACGAGTTGCAGAAGCTGCTGAGGGAGAAGGTGAATCGAGTCAATTTGCAGAAGTGAAAGCCATCCAGCTGGCTTTAGATATTGCTGAACGAGAAAAGTGGCCAGTTCTCTACCTATACACTGATTCGTGGATGGTAGCAAATGCCCTTTGGGGGTGGTTACAGCAATGGAAACAGAACAACTGGCAGCGCAGGGACAAACCCATTTGGGCTGCTGCATTATGGCAAGATATTGCTGCCCGGGTAGAGAACCTGGTTGTAAAGGTACGCCATGTAGATGCTCATGTACCCAAGAATCGGGCTACTGAAGAACATCAAAACAACCAGCAGGTGGATCAGGCTGCCAAGATTGAAGTGGCTCAGGTGGACCTGGACTGGCAACATAAGGGTGAACTATTTGTAGCCCGATGGGCCCATGACACCTCGGGCCATCAAGGCAGAGATGCAACATACAGATGGGCTCGTGATCGAGGGGTGGACCTGACCATGGACACTATAGCACAGGTCATTCATGATTGTGAAACATGTGCTGCAATCAAGCAAGCCAAACGGTCAAAGCCTCTTTGGTACGGGGGACGATGGCTGAAATATAAATATGGAGAGGCCTGGCAGATTGATTACATCACACTCCCTCAAACCCGCAATGGTAAGCGCCACGCACTTACAATGGTGGAAGCAACCACCGGATGCAACCACTGGGTGGCTGGAAACATATCCTGTGCCCCATGCCACTGCCCGGAACACTATCCTGGGCCTTGAAAAGCAAGTCCTATGGCGACATGGCACCCCAGAAAGAATTGAGTCAGACAGTGGGACTCATTTCCGAAACAACCTTATAGATACTTGGGCCAAAGGACATGGTATTGAGTGGGTATATCACATCCCCTATCACGCACCAGCCTCCGGTAAAGTTGAGCGATACAATGGACTGTTAAAGACTACACTGAAAGCAATGGGTGCTGGGACATTCAGAAATTGGGATGCACATTTGGCAAAGGCCACCTGGTTAGTCAGTACTAGGGGATCTGCCAACCGAGCTGGACCTGCCCAATCAAACCTGCTACGTACAGTAGAAGGGGATAAAGTTCCTGTAGTGCATGTAAGAAATATGCTAGGTAAAACAGTCTGGGCTACTCCTGCCTCAGGAAAAGGCAAACCCATTCGTGGGATTGCTTTTGCTCAAGGACCTGGATGCACTTGGTGGGTAATGCAAAAGAATGGGGAGGTCCGGTGTGTACCTCAAGGGGATTTAATACTGGGTGAGAATAGCCCATGAGTTGAGATGTATTATGTTAATTATTATATAATACTGTATGTCATCACTACCATAGATGAAAATAGTGATTAACTAGAATGTATTGGAAAGAGTGTAACCTGAGCATGACATAAATGGTATGGAATAAGGGGTGGATATATGTCCTGGTTTCAGTTAGGACA
>NW_023309443.1:0-4220 GCF_011077185.1 Oxyura jamaicensis
GGCACCCCCAAACCCCACCGTTTCCCCTCAGGGCCCCCCCAAACCCCACCGTTTCCCCTCGGGGCCCCCCCAAACCCCACTGTTCCCCCTCGGGGCACCCTCCCACCATCTCCCCCCTCCAGAACGGCGACGGCTTTGTGGATAGCGATGCCAAGCTGCAGAAGATCGTAGCCGCCATCAAGGCCTCCCTGTCGTAGCCGTCGGCGGACGCCCCACCACCGCCTTCACCCGCCTAGCGAAGGTAATTAGCGCAGGTAATTAGCGAAGCTAATTTCGGCACGGGGCCGGCATCGAAGCTGACCCCGCCGCCCACCGCAGCACCACGAGCGTCCGCCTCGCTCGGGTCGGCCGAGCGCTCCATGACGGGAGCCGCCGAAACGTCCGCGGACACCGGGCGGTTTCCAGACCCCGCGCGCAGGATGCCGGCCGGAGGGAGGCGGACGGCCGTCGAGCTTCGCACCCCAAGCTGTTTTGTGTATTTTTTTTTAATTATGAATTATTTTTTGGTTTGGTGTTTTCCTCCACGCCATCCGCTCGCCGTCGAGGCGGTCGCTCTCAGCTCCAGCGCGCTGGGGCGAGCGATTCCGCCTTGGCACGCGCCGCTAACGCGCACAGAAAGCTTCTGCTGGGTTGAAAAGTAAGGAAATAAGGGTCGATGTTCAAGAATGATTCACTGGGCAGCGCAGTATGAGGTATGAGTCGCGCAATTCTCAGGGCTTGCCCGAAATAACACTAATTTAACTTTTTTTTTCCCCCCCTCCGCCCAGCAGCAGCTCGGCGGAGAGCTTCTGCCGTGCCGTCTCGGTTGCCTTCTGTGAGCGTGTCGCCGTTTGGGGACGTTTCTCAATAAAAAAAGCGTGGAAACTTTGAGCTGGGTTTTGCGGTCGCTGGGGTTTGGCGTCTCTCCAGGCAGCGGAACCGCAGCGGCGGAGCCTGGAAGCTGGGGGGGGGGATTTGTCACCGCTTTGGGAACGGGGATCTGCGTCGTGATCTTCGTCGCTCGACGGGCTTCTGCAGCTGGCATCTCCTGCAGCAGGGCTCAGTCCAAGCCTCGTTAGCGAACCTTTCCCCTCCTTTTGTGTTTATACCTTAAAAAAAAAACATGAAAATTGGGAAACCTCTGTGCGTTACAGGCTTCTCCGCGGTGGACGCGTGCCCTCTGGTGACAACAGCGAGGAGGCAGGCGCAGATTTACGTGTCGGCGTCTCGTCCTCCTGCTTTCCCCCGTGGCAGAGCTTGGAGTTTGTTATCTGTGGAGGAGAAGCTCTGGTGCTGGGTTTGTCCCTGCAGAACGGGGCAGGGAAAATTAAAAGCAGGATGAAGGCCGCCCTGCGTTAGCCGCCGTCGCTGCGAGCCCCTGCGGCTCAGTGCGCCGAGGTAGTGACGGGGAGCGGGGCTGGTGGTGTTAAAACGTGAGGGAAAACGTGTACGGAAAAACAAAATGTTAATACGTACGGAAAAAGAGCAGTTTCAGGGTGGGGTTGGGGGACGGAGGGCCCTGGAGCTCCCTCGGGCCAGCCCTCGCTGCGGAGGTGACGTGGGGGGGGGTGACGTGGCTGGCCGCAGGGCACTGAAAAAGCGGTGTGGTTTCAACGTGTTTGGGAAAATTTGGCGTGGGAGAAGTGGGTGTGGGAGCCACCAGCACGGCGCACGTAATCCCCTTGGGTGGGGAGAGAGGAGGCGGCGGCGCCAGCCGGGGCGACGTGACTGGGGCACCGCCATGCCTCGGGGCAGCTCCCGTCAGGGACACTGACCGCCACAAAGCCTCCGTGGACCTGCCCCGGGGTTTCCACCGAGCCCTGAGGCCGTTTCACGCCGGTTCTGACACCGGGCAGAGCCTCCGGGAAGGCTCGGAGCAGCCCCGGGGCAGCCCCTCGGCGGGTCACAAGATGGCGCCGGGCCGCCATCACCTCAGCCGACCTCCCTCCCCCCTCCACCCCCCCCCCCGGCGCGGTGCATGCCGGGTAAGGAGCCCCGCCGGGAGCCCGCCATTTTCTGTCAGGGCTGGCGGGAAAGGCGGGAAGGGAGCGAGCGCAGCCCCAGCGCCGCCGCGGGACTCCCAACGGCTCCAGCGGCCGCCGCCAGCCACGCACGTAGGTAAAGGCGGCGGAGAAGCGGCGCCGGCGCCGGTCCCCGGTGGCCGCGGCGCGGGGGGGGGGGGGGGCGGCGGCGGCGGCCGGGGGGGGGGGGGGCGGCTCGGCGCCGAGGTCGCCTGAGGAGACGCTGCCCCCAAGTCCCGCCTTCCGTGTGTCGCCGCCCGCTGATTGGCTGCGGGGGGCGGCCAAGCTGATTGGCCGCGGAGCCCCGCGGCGAGCCGCGAGGGGATTGGCTGCGAGGCGCGTCAGTCAGAGGGGAGATTGGGCGGTGGGGCCGCGCTGTGGGCGGTTTGCGAACCGATTGGCCTCGCGGCCGCGGCCAATCAGGAAGGGGCTGGTTAAGGGACACGTGACTCCGCGCGGCCAATCGGGGCGCAGCCGCGGCGCGGGGGCTTCTGGGGGTTGTAGTCCGAGCGCCGAGCTGGCGGGGAGGCCGGGGTAGACATGGCGGCGGGGCCTTCACGGCGGCGGGGCCGTTCCCGGGGCCTCGGGGCCCGTTCCTCGGGGCCCACCGGTTCCTTTTCCTCCTCAGCAGCCCCTAGAGAGCTCCCGGCATGGCCCGCACCAAGCAGACGGCCCGCAAGTCCACGGGCGGCAAGGCGCCACGCAAGCAGCTGGCCACCAAGGCGGCCCGGAAGAGCGCGCCGTCCACGGGGGGCGTGAAGAAGCCTCACCGCTATAGGTAACCCCCCAAAAAAACACACAAAACACCACAAAAACACCACAAGATCCACCCCCAGGAGCCCGCTGCCGCCTCCGGCGCGTGTCGTGCTCAGGAGTTTTGGGCCTCGCGTGGAAGGAAAAGCACTAAAAAAGAGGAAAGATCTCCCAGTTTTGGTGGTTTTGTATCTGGGAGCGTTGGCGGCATCGGTCCCCGTCAGTGATGTGATGCATTTTTAGTGTTTTAACCAAAATTCGGTCTGTTCGGATGGCTTATATCCCAATAAAGGCATGGTTCTGTGAGCCACGGTGAAGGGGAGCGGGTGTGGGGCAGAAAGGGAGTGAATCCGGTGTGACTGGTGTAAATCTGGTGTGATTCTGGTGTGGCTGCAGTGCGAATCTGGTGTGAATCTGATGTGACTCTGGTGCAAATCTGGTGTGATTCCGGTGTGGCGGCAGTGCAAATCTGGCGTGACTCCGGTGTGAATCCGGTGCGAATCCAGTATGAGTCTGGTGTGATTCTGGTGTGACTGCAGTGCGAATCTGGTGTGATCCGGTGTGAATCCAGTATGAGTCCGGTGTGATTCTGGTGTGACTGCAGTGCGAATCCGGTGCAAATCTGGTGTGACTCTGGTGTGAATCCACTGTGACTCCAAAGCCAATCTGGTGAGAATCCAGTGTAAATCCGGTATGAATCCGTTTTGAGTCCGGTGTGATTCTGGTGTGACTCTGGTGCGAATCCGGTGTGATTCTGGTGTGAATCCGTTGTGAGTCTGGTGTGACTCTGGTGTGAATCCAGTGTGAATCCGGTATGGATCCGCTGTGAATCTGCTGTGAATCTGCTGTGACTCTGGTGTGGCTCTGGTGTGAATCCAATATGAATCCGTTTTGAGTCCGGTGCGGATCTGGTGTGACTCTGGTGCGAATCCGGTGCAAATCTGGTGTGATTCCAGTGTGACTCCGGTGTGAATCTGGTATGGATCCATTGTGAGTCTGGTGTGAATCTAGTGTGGCTCTGTGAATCTGGTGTGAATCTGGTGTGAGTCTGGTGTGAATCTGGTATGGATCCATTGTGAGTCTGGTGTGATTCCGGTGTGGCTCTGTGAATCCAGTATGGATCCGGTTTGGATCTGGTATGGATCCGTTGTGAGTCCGGTGGGAATCTGGTGTGACTCCGGTGTGGCTCCGGTTTCCCCGTGTAAACGGGAGCTCTTGCAGGCCGGGCACGGTGGCGCTGCGGGAGATCCGGCGGTACCAGAAGTCGACGGAGCTGCTGATCCGCAAGCTGCCCTTCCAGCGCCTGGTGCGCGAGATCGCGCAGGACTTCAAGACCGACCTGCGCTTCCAGAGCGCCGCCATCGGCGCGCTGCAGGTGGGCGATGTCGGGGTGATATTAGCGGGGCGGCGATATTGGGGTGGCGATATCGGGGTGATATTAGCGGGGCGGCGATATCGGGGTGATAT
>NW_023309444.1:0-1139 GCF_011077185.1 Oxyura jamaicensis
GGGGACACTGCGGGGACACCCTGGGGACACCCCGGGGACACCCCGGGGACACCACGGGGACAGCCCAGGAACACCCCAGGGACACTGCGGGGACACCCCGGGGACACCCCTGGGACACTGCGGGGACACCCCTGGGACACCATGGGGACACCCCGGGGACACCGTGGGGACCTCACGCCAGCCCCTCCGCAGGTCTTCTGGCCCGGCGTCCCCAAGCCCGTCTTCTTCGTGGCCAGCCGCGGGCACCACGCGGACATCGGGGGCATCACGCCCGGCTCCATGCCCCCCCACTCCAAGGCGCTGCACGAGGAGGGGGCCGTCTTCGTCTCCTTCAAGCTGGTGAAGGACGGCGTCTTCCAGGAGGAGGGTGGGTGTCCGGCGGGGCGCGGGGACGGGGACGGGCGCCGCCGCCGCCGCCCCGCCGCCGCTCACCCGTCCCCGCAGCGGTGACCGAGGCCCTGATGGCGCCGGGCCGCGTGGCGGGCTGCAGCGGGACCCGCAACCTGCAGGACAACCTCTCGGACCTGCGGGCGCAGGTGGCTGCCAACCAGAAGGGCATCCAGCTGGTGGCCGAGCTCATCGGCCTCTACGGCCTCGGCGTGGTGCAGGCGTACATGGGACACATCCAGGTAGGGCCCGCGCCCCCTCCCCGCGCTTCCGCCGCTGTCCCCGTTCCTGACGTTGCCCCCGACCCCAGGCCAACGCGGAGCTGGCCGTGCGCGAGATGCTGAGGGGCTTCGCCGCCCGCTGGGGCGCAGCCGTGGAGGCTGAGGACCGCATGGACGACGGCTCCCCGATCCGGCTGCGGGTGCAGGTGGACCCCCAGGAGGTGCGCGCAGGGTGGTGGGGCCGGGAGGCAGCGTCCCCCCGCGTCCCGCTGCGTCCTGCCACGTCCCCGTGTCCCCCACCCCGTGCCCCCCACCCCGTCCGTGCAGGGCAGCGCCGTGTTCGACTTCTCCGGCTCCGGGCACGAGGTGTACGGGAACTGCAACGCGCCCCGCGCCATCACGCTCTCGGCCCTCATCTACTGCCTGCGCTGCATGGTGGGGCAGGACATCCCGCTCAACCAGGTGGGCACCGCGGCCAGCACCGGGACCCCCGGCGTGGGGACACCCGGTCACATAGGGACCCCCAAGCAC
>NW_023309445.1:0-1626 GCF_011077185.1 Oxyura jamaicensis
GGGGGGCCTCGTCCCGCCGGTGTCCCCGCGTGCGTCTGCAGGCGATGGCGGCCCCCTGGGCCCTCGTGGCGCTGCTGGCGCTGCCGGCGCTGGGGGCGCGGGACTCGCTGCTCAACGTCTGCATGGACGCCACGCACCACAAGAGCAGCCCCGGCCCCGAGGGGCTGCTCTACGGGCAGGTGAGCTCCGCAGCGCCGCGCAGCACCAAGCCCGGACCCCCCCTCGGTGCCCTCCTGGGGGGTGCTGAACACCCGGACCCCCAACCCAAGGGGTGCTGAGCGCCCAGATCCCCACCCCAAGGGGTGCTGAGCGCCCCGACCCCCACCCTGAGGGGTGCCAAGCGCCCGGACCCCCATCCCCGGGGGGTGCCAAGCACCCGGACCCCCACCCCGGGGGTGCTGGGTGCCTGGACCCGCATCCCTGGGGGGTGCTGAGCACCTGGACCCCCACCCCAAGAGGTGCCGAGCGCCCGGCCCCCCACCCCGGGGGTGCTGAGCTCCCGGTCCCGCAGTGCGCCCTGTGGAAGGACAACGCGTGCTGCACGGCCAACACCAGCGAGGAGGCGCACCGCGACCAGTCCTACCTGTACGGCTTCAACTGGGACCACTGCGGCGCCATGCCCGCCCGCTGCAAGCGCCACTTCATCCAGGACACCTGCCTCTACGAGTGCTCGCCCAACCTGGGGCCCTGGATCAACCAGGTGGGCGTGGGGTTTGGGGGGGTTTGGGGGGGGGTTGGGGGTCTGGGGGGGTCTGGGGTCGGCGTGCCAGCCAGCCCCCGGCCCCGCAGGCGGACTCGAGCTGGCGCCGGGAGCGCATCCTGCACGTGCCGCTGTGCCGCGAGGACTGCGAGCAGTGGTGGGAGGACTGCCAGGACGCCCTCACCTGCAAGGTCAACTGGCACAAGGGCTGGAACTGGACCACAGGTCAGAGCGGGGACGGACCCCCACCCCCCCCAACCCCCCCCCCCCGACCCCCCGGGTTGTGATGATGGGGTCCGGATCCCACCCAGTGCGTGGGGGTGGCCCCTGAGCCCTGGGGTTGGGGGACCCTGTGGGGTTGGGGGTCCCCATGGGGTTGGGGGACCCTGTGGGGCTGGGGTCCCTGTGGAACTGAGGATCACCATGGGGTTTGGGGTCCCCGTGGGGCTGGGGGTCCCCAAGGGGGTTGCGGGTCGCCATGGCTTTGGGCATCCCTTTGGGGCTGGGGGTCCCTGGGTGGTTGGGGTCCCCACAGGGCTGGGGGTCCCCAAGGGGCTGGGGGCCCCCATGGGGTTGTGGTCCCCATGGGGCTGGGGGTCCCTGTAGGGTTGTGGTCCCCATGGGTCTGGGGGTCCCTGTGGGGTTGGGGGTCCCCGTGGGGTTTCCCCCATGGGGCTGGGGGTCCCTGTGGGGCTGGGGGTTGCCATGGGGCTGGGGGTCCCTGTGTGGTTGGGGTCCCCATGGGGTTGGGGGTCCCCATGGGGCTGGGGGTCCCCGTGGGGTTTCCCCCATGGGGTTGTGGTCCCCATGGGGCTGGGGGTCCCTGTGGGGTTTCCCCCATGGGGTTGGGGGTCCCCATGGGGTTGGGGTTTCCCCCATGGGGCTGGGGGTCCCAAGGGTCTCACATGTTGCAGAGGGGCGCGCTG
>NW_023309446.1:0-1447 GCF_011077185.1 Oxyura jamaicensis
TATTTTTGAACAAACAGAAGTATCAAATACTTGTTTAAATATTAAGTTGGTTTTTTGAGCCTGAAAAATTTAATATTGGCTCTAAAACTCTGCTTTCATAAGTACCATTTACTATACCACTATATTTCTGATGTTTGCATAATCATAAAAGGACCTCAAAACTTGAATACACAGACTGAAATATAAGCAGATAGTCTTGAATATGTCAGTGTGCTATATAGTGGCCTTTGAGGACTGTCATGATAACCCTTTTACATTACATTACAAAGTTAATGTTTTAGTCCTAAATTTTCAGGACCCCTTAGTACAGAAGAAAGCTTTATACAATTACTGATGTGAATTTCTCTAAAAATGTATATTTTTGTGTCCAGTTGTATTATTTAAGTGTTCCTTTGTATCAATTTATGTATGCTTCTGTTGTGGTTTAACCCGGCCGGCAGCTGAACACCACACAGCCGTTCGCTCATCCTCCCCCCTCTATGGGATAGGGGAGAGAAACAAGAAAAACTGAAGCCTGTGGGTTGAGATAGAGACAGTTTATTGGGACAGAAAATAATAATAATGATGTGTATGGAGCATGTGATGCACGGTGCAGTTGCTTGCTACCCGCTGACCGATGCCCAGCCTGTCCCCAGGCGGCCGGCCCCCCCAACCTGGCTAGCCACCCCTATGCATTGTTTAGCATGACATTAGATGGTATGGAATACCCCTTTGGCCACTTTGGGTCTGCTGTCCTGGGTCTGTCCCCTCCCAGCTCCTGCAGCACCCAGCTCCTGCTGCACCCCCAGCCTGCCCGTTGGCAGGACAGAGCGAGGAGCTGAAAAGTCCTTGGCTTAGTATAAGCATTGCTCTGCAGCAATTAAAACATCAGTGTGTTATCAACATTAGTCTCATCCTAAATCAAAAACAGCACCCTACCAGCTACTGGGAGGAAAATTAACTCTATCCTTGTTATAAATTAGCCCTCCATTGACAGAGAAGGTCATGTCCAATAATGCAAATGATTTTATTAAGTAAGCAGCCAACAAGCAAAACAGCGCTGGGCGGCCGGGGAGTCTCCGCTCTGCCAACGGCCCGCGCACACCCCCCTCCAGAGTCCCCTTTTATAGTCTGGTGAACACGTGGTATATCCAGGTATGTTCTGCAACTGCGCACACTGTCAGTAGGGGGTCGTGTCAGTCTCTCTGGTGGTCGTGGAGATGCAGATCGTAGTCTTCCTCTGCGCTGTTGTTTGACCCTTCTTCCTTATTTGGTAATGCTTGAGCAGGGGATGAAACTGGGGTTTCTGGTTGAGCAACCTCTTTTGTCTGCTTCACCAATTCCTTAACACACCACTTAGAGAGATATCCTGTTTCAACGGGATAATTCAGAATGTCCTGATCTTGACCACTTCTTTAAAACTGTTTGAATATGTACATCACAATGAACAAACCCCCATCATTTATTA
>NW_023309447.1:0-1380 GCF_011077185.1 Oxyura jamaicensis
GGAGCCCTTTCTCACTCTATTTTCTCAGTCTGTTCTGTTGAGGGGGGGGGGGGAGGGTGTCAAAGAACGCTGTGCTGGATTTCAGCTTCCCATTAGTATGAAACCACTGCACTGCTCAGCCATGGTATTGGTAGTAGCTTTGAAATAAGAGTCCTGATTTCAGGCAGTGTACTGAGGTGACCATATTTTGTTCTACAGATGGTAAGAAAAAGTCACTGCTGACATATAGGTAGGCAAAAATATCCAGAGTGAACAAAGCAGTTTCATTGCTCAAATGAGAATGGATAAATATATATATATATATATTTTTTTTTTCTAAGAAAATATTAAAGGAAATGAAACCAAAGATCAAAATATCAATAATGATAATAAAACAAGTATCCAGGAAATCACTTGTGGAAAAGGATGGGAAATTTATCCCTCTTCAGAAACATCCCTGAAATTGTAATATACAATAAATGTTTGTTCATTGTCTTTGTTCTGTTCGAAGAGTGGGGGTAGTGAAGGTTCCTGGGTGATAAGAAACTGTGAAGCGCCTGGCTGGACATTATGAAATTCCTTCCTTAATGTAACAAAGGAGTACATAAAGGATTCGCTTGAAACCAGCAAGGAGGAGGGAGGAGCCCCCCCACCCCCCCACCCCCCTTCCCCCCCTTCTTTCATCTTGTGCTTAAAGTCACTGTTGCAAGGCTCATGTAACCACTTCTTGATAAGTTGTTAACTAGTTTGGCAGCATCCTGCCTTCCTGCTTCATGCTGGGCCAACATGACCAGATAAGGGAAAAGAAGTTGAGTCACAATGCAGAGGAAGACTATGGCCTTCATCTTCACGACCACCAAAGGGACCGAGACGACCCCCTGGCAACAGCATGCGCAGCCGCAGAACATACCAGGATGTGTCACGTATACCGGAACCACCAGGCGATAAAAGTAAGATTCTGGGGGAGGGTGGGTGCGTGCCGTTGGTACAGCCTGAGACTCCCCAGCCGCCCAGCACTGTTTTGCTTGTTGGCTGCTTACTTAATGAAATCATTTGCATTATTGGACACGACCCTCTCTGTCAATTAATTGAGAGCAAATTTATAACAAAATCACTTTCCTAACAGCACCCTTGAGCTGCTGGTTCCTCATGATGTAGATGAGGGGGTTCACTGCTGGAGGCAGCACTGAGTACAGAAGAGCCACCACCAGGTCCTGGACTAGGGAGGCAATAAAGGGTGGCTTCATGTAGGCAAATATGCCAGTGATGACAAACAGGGAGACCACAAACAGGTGAGGAAGGCACATGGAAGAGGCTTTGTGCCTCCCCTGCTCAGAGGGCATCCTCAGCACAACTCTGAAGATCTGCACATAGGAGAAAACAATGAAAACAAAACACCCA
>NW_023309448.1:0-2370 GCF_011077185.1 Oxyura jamaicensis
GCTCTGCCCAGGAGCGGCTCCTCTGCACAGCGCAGCAGGGCTGGGGGATCTGAGCGCAGGCACCCAGGAAGAAAGGGATTCCTGGCAGCCTGGAGGGTGCACGCAGAGGAGATCTCAGTGCAGGAGAAACTTTCACAGCTCTGCACACGTTAAGTCTCTGTCTGCAGAACAGTGCAGGGGAGGTTCCTGGAAGGGGTTCCTGGGTCCTGGAGGAGAAGGTGCTGTAGGGCACCTGCAAGGGTGCCCAGGGCCGTCGTGCAGAGCAGCGTCCCTGCTGTGCCCCAGGGGCTTTGTGCCAGGGCAGGGCCTCTGCTGCCTGCCAGGCTCAGCACTCAGCCTGCCCGGGAGCTGCCCAGGGGCTGCGGGGAGAAGCTCGGGTGGAAGGAGCCTCCCTGGCAGGGCAGTGCAGGGTCCTGCTGCTGCCCAGAGCATGCTGCCTGGGGCAGGCTGCTTGCAGCCCCAAACCTCCCCGGGGCACTGCACCGCAGAACATCAAGAGCTATCTGAAGGCAATGCACATTCTACAATATCTACTTCCATTTTCCTTACCGTGTAGTCAGCCAGAGGGATGGTAATGGAGTAGTAGCATCTGTATTAGAGACAAGAGATCCTCAAGCACTATTGCACCTCTGTGAGAAACCTCAAAAAAATCCCTTCACACACCTCAGCCTACAGACAGTACCAACATCATTATTGTCATTTCTTGAGAAATTATTTGACCTACTCCTCACGTCATGCAGCAGTCCCTGGCCTGCGGACTTCTCAGTTCACTCTAGGTTCCCTTTTAGCTGTTGCTGTAGACCAGGACTGACTGCCGCAGAGCCCACAGCACAGCCCCCTGCTTCTTGTGGCACCCCCAGAGCACCAACTAGAGGTAAGCCAAGCAGCTGCAGAAAGCTCTTCCTGAAAGGAATGAGGCAGCATGTTGTGTGGTGTTTGTTGAGACATGCAATGGATTTTAGTCAGAGAAGTCCTTAAATTTTCCACTGTCAATTCTTCATTTTGTCAAGGTTCCCCCAAGGGCAGTAAATGTGTAACAGCAGCTCCATCACGGAGTTCCTCCTGCTGGCATTCGCAGATACGCGGGAGCTGCGGCTCCTGCACTTTGTGCTCTTCCTGGGCATCTACCTGGCTGCCCTCCTGGGCAACGGCCTCATCCTCACCGCCGTAGCCTGCGACCGCCGCCTCCACACCCCCATGTACTTCGTCCTCTTCAACCTCACCCTGCTTGACCTGGGCTGCATCTCCACCACTCTCCCCAAAGCCATGGCCAATTCGCTCTCGGACACCAGGGCCATTTCCTATCAAGGGTGTGCTGCACAGCTCTTTCTGATAATCTTTTTCAATTTAGCAGAACTTTCGCTTCTCACTGTCATGTCTTACGACCGCTACGTTGCCATCTGCCAGCCCCTGCACTACGGGAGCCTCCTGGGCAGCAGAGCTTGTGCCCAGATGACAGCAGCTGCCTGGGGCAGTGGCTTTCTCCACGCTGTCCAGCACATCGCCAATACATTTTCCCTGCCTTTCTGTTGTGGCAATACCCTCAACCAGTTCTTCTGTGAAATCCCCCAGATCCTCAAGCTCTCCTGCTCAGACTCCTACCTAAGGGAAGTTCAAGTTCTTGCGGTTACTGCTTCTCTATTTGGGGGTTGCTTTGTTTTCATTGCTCTGTCCTATGTGCAGATCTTCAGGGCCGTGCTGAGGATCCCCTCACAGCGGGACCGGCACAAAGCCTTTTCCACGTGTCTACCTCACCTGGCAGTGGTCTCCCTCTTTCTCAGCACAGTTATCTTTGCCCACCTGAAGCCCCCCTCGATTTCCTTCCCTTCCCTGGATCTTTTTCTGGCATTCCTGTACTTGGTGGTGCCTCCAGTAGCAAACCCCTTCATCTACAGCATGAGGAACAAGGAGATCAAGGTTACCATGTGGAAAGTGATGACTGGGTGTTTTCTTGAGCAATATATTGCCCGCCTTCTTCTGTAAATCACTCGTAATATTACCCATGATAGACAAAGCCAGTGGGTCTTAAGTTCTTGTGTTTCTATTTTTATTTTTTTTTCTCTCAATTTTATTTTCTCAGCTGTTGTCCACAAATAAATCAATTTCTTCACTTTTCTTGTGTATTTAAAAAAATTAAAGTGCCTTTTTGTCTTCTGTCCTTCCTTTGAGGCCTTTTCTGTGGCTGCAGGGACAGTGCCTGTGTGCAGAGGTGGAAGAGAAGAGTCATGGCCCAGCAGCATGGCCAAGGAGCACCAGCGCTGGGTCCATGCAGAGCTGTTCTCCTGCCACTGCCACCCTGTCCTGCTGAGCCCTGCTGGTGGGTTCAGGCCCGGCTGCTCCTGCAGCTTGGTGCCAGTGCTGCTGTGGGGC
>NW_023309449.1:0-7709 GCF_011077185.1 Oxyura jamaicensis
GCCGCCGCCCGACAAGGCCGCGCCGCTGCTCGGGGAAGACGCTGCCGGCGCCGGCGACGCGCAGCCCGAGGCCTTCCCGGTGAGTCACTCTGGCCATCCCGACGCCCTCCCTCTCCGCACTTGCTTCCCTTCCTGCTCCTTGCTTTTCCTTCCCTGCTTTCCTTTCCGGCCGGGGAGTTTTGCTGCTGAGCATTGATTTCTGGTGAACTGTGTTACAGTTAATGTTCTACGTGTTACACAAGCAGGGGGGTTTCTATCCAGACGGACTCCTAATGTTTTCCCACTTCCCATATGGTTGCTCGTTTCATCCGCTGACAAGTATCATGCAGGATTTCCTTTTTTCCTTCACTTCTTTCTTTTCTGAAACCTTACTGCTCACGTTCATGGGTGAGTAGTTTTGCTTCTCAGCAAGGCAGGGCTGTGTTTCGCATTAGGTTGTAGTCCCTCTGCATCAAGGGAGCCAAGCACGGGCTCTACTGCCAACATTACAGCTGGTGTAGGAGGCGGGAGACTAGAGACAGCTTTCACCTGCAACTCTGCTCTAGATGGACTTCTGACTTTTTTTCCCACTTACCTGGTGGTTGTTCCTTTCATCCCCTGGCATATATCATGCAGGTTTTTTTTTTTTTTTTTTTTTTCACTCTTCTGAGTTAATGTACACTTGAGACTATCAGGAAGTTAAGAGGTAGCCTTCCAGTAGCTCATGTGCTACTGAGCTACTGAGCTACTGAGCAGTGTGAGCTTGTCTTCAAATAAAATCTTAACGGCCCAATGTGTCATTTGGCTACTTCTCCTCCATACTTCCACACTCTAAGCAACTTTTCTGTTGCTGCATGAAGATGGGTTATGCAAAAAGATGTCTTTGTATGCATCTGTGCTGCTGTTTTTTGTGTGTGTGTGTTGTGGAATAACGGTCTGGGTAACGTGTCTTGTTAGTCTTCATCACTTGAATTTCTATTGCAAAATATTTGATTTTGTTAATGTTGTGTGAAGTGTGAGATTTTTTTTTTTTTTTTTCCCTGCGGTTTTCATATTTTTGCTTTTTTTGTTGTCAATGACAAAACGTGGCCTCGTGCCAGAGAACCCTGAGAAGACTGGAATATCAGTCATGAGCTGTTGGACTGGGGGAGCTATTTCCACACACAGCATGAATATTTACTGTAGTCAGGACAAAGTCTTCGATATCGTCGTGTTTCCTTAAAATGTCACTGGATGAAATGCTCTTGGCAGTGGTGAAATATGGCTAGAAGTTGGATATTTTAAGTGGTGCGACAGAATGCTGTGAATGCAGAGCAAGGAAGGTGAGTGGCTGAGTTTGAATGTGGAAAATAGGTGGATCAGCAGTGATATTGTTTGGTCTGAGGTTTCATTTTATAATTTGTGCCAAGGGCAACATCATTTGTGCACCATTTAGGATAAAATTCAGGCTGTGCTGCCCTGAAGGACAACTTTAATTCTCCAGTGACAAAATATCTTGCAGAAAAACTGTGTGTAGAGTGATGATGCCTGTGTCTAGTGGCTTATAATTCCGGTGTGAATAGTCATTAATTCAGTGCCTTCAATTATAACATTGTGACCTAGATTTTTTCAAAAAACAAAAATGTGTTTTTCCTCACTTGCCAGGTGGTTGCTCATTTCGTCCCCTGACATGTATTGTGCAGGTTTTCCTTTCAGTATTAGAATAACAGAAGCTTATTTTTTATCTTTCCATTAGCCCATTCTGCACTCGCTATTCTGACTAATAGTGAGTTCTGACAGGAAATGCTAATAGCAACTGAGGTAGTTTGCAGGCTGGTTTAGTAGACTGCAGTGGTCTGGAAAGACAATCTTAAGGACCCCCACTTTTCATTTGGCTGCTTCTGCTTTATACTTTATGCAAATTTTCTGTTGTTGCATGAAGGTGGGTTGAGCAAAAAGATATCTTTGTAGCAATCTATGCTTCTGTTTTTATGTGCTTGATGGGAAACTGGTCAGGGTTCCTGGTCCTTTTAGGATTTCTGTTTGGTTATTATAGAGTTTAAAGTCAATCGTAAAAGTTGTATTTGAGATTGCTGTGGAGGTGTTGTGTGTGAAGGGCTGTTGGAAGAAAGAGGAGTGTGTGAACATTGACCTCCCAGGAAAGGAGCAGGCTTTGCTAGCAGGCACAGGATGTGGCAGCAGCTTTGTTGTGGCTTCATCACTTGAATTTGTGTTGCATAATATTTGGTGAGATGGAGGAATGGAACCTGAAGAGTGAGAGTGAAGTCCTTTTCATGTCCTGCAGTTTTTGCATTTTTGCCTTTGCTGTCGTTTTCAAAACTAGCTCTTGGTGTGGCAGAGAAACCTGAAAATACTTGGAGATCTGTTATTGTTGGACTGGGCCAGCTCTTTTCATATATACTTTGAAAGATTACTGCTGTGTGATGAAAGGCGTTTTAATAGTTCGGAGTTGTCTGGGAATACTTCAAAGCCTTGGAGGCTTTGATTTCTCATCATAATCTTTGAATATTCACATGTCAGGAATGGTTCTGGAAGTGTCTTTGCTAAAAGACTCGTACGATGAGAGCAGCTGTCTTGCAGGTACATCACTTCAGTCTCATTAAGCATAATGCTTGGGCAGCCCAAAGAAGAATACCTGCAGAGTGATAATGAGGTCCTTCACTTGTGTAGTTTTCCTGGTTTTGCCTTGTTCATTTTTACTGTCTAAACTAGGTCTCAATGTGGCAGAGAATCTTTAAAAGATTGGAGGATCTGCAAGAATTGTGGGGCTGGGGTAGCTGATTCCATACAGAGATTGAATATTTACAGCTGTGTTATGATTCCTTTAAATGTCACTGAATGGAATTCCCTTGGCAGTGTCTGACACTGGGGAGAAGACAGAATGTTATGTGTGGCAAAAATGAAACACATGCTAAAACTGAATCTCTCTTCATTGCTCACAAAACATAGCGTAAGAAAGGGTCTCATGTTAAGGCCTTTACAGTTTCATATTCATTGGAGATGAGTGGATCACATCATAGAAAAAATGAGCTGATGCACTTCTTTTATGATGAAGTCCCCTAATGCATAGTTGTGAGAAAGACCTCCTTCCTTGTGCCCTGGAGAGGAAATTTTGTGCCTGCAGAGAACTCTGTAACAGCCTGCAGAGAACTCTGTGACAGCCTCCCAGTGTGTTTCTCTACCACACTTTCTCTTTGGGTGCTTCCCTGTGTGGCTTCTCTGATTTTATCTTTTCCTGGTCTTTTGTCTAGTTGTAGGTTGAGTTATTAGTAGCAGCATAGCTGTGTTGAGGAATGTGATATGTGTTCACGTGCCTTGCTCATGTAAACCACTAGCAGAATATTTCAACAGAGTTAGAGCTGGTGTGGAAGGATGGAAATGTCAGGGTATTTCTGTGTTCTCTTCCATTTTTATTTATTTTTTGTATGGGGAGTGGATGTAAATATGATGTTAGTAAAACATCATATTCAAAGGCATGTCTGTGTGTAGCACAGGAGAGGGACATTCCCTTACAAATATATTTACAATGACCCAGGCTCTGTTGGAGAACGAATCCCCTCTGTCTTTCCCCTTATCTCTTTAGTTTGCTTTAGAAACTTGCAGAGAAATATACCTCCCTTCTTGGTATAACTTGGTGGATTTAGGGTGAAAGGAAAGCATTGAAGTTGTGAAGGGTTTGAGGTGACATGTTGGGGGGAGTGTTTTGTGAGGGGCTGTAGAAGGATAGATGCTATTTTCTCTGCTTGTTTTAGTTATTTCATTCCACACATAACTGTGGTTTATGCATTTTCAAGTCTGTCTGCTCAAGAGGTTTTCATGAGAAATGTTACTGTGTTTTTTTGAATTTTTGGGAGAGCCTTCTGGGGAATTCATTCCCTATTGTCTAACTCACATGCTCTACTGCTGTGAATACTCAAAAATATCTGTGTGTATAACCCAGGTGAATATGCTTTATTCTCTTCACAATGTATTTATTATGTCACGTTAATGTGATGAAAAAAAATATATATATGTCTTTGGAATTGTCCATGATGTAGCTCTTGTTCACGTTGTGAAGAAATGCACTGGGTGATTGGTCCTTTGATGATGTCCTTCTGGCTGTCATGAAGAGGGAAGGCAATCATAACAGTTGGGAGTAGTCTGGGAGTTCTTCATGTGTGAAGGTCTCTTGTTGCAAAGAGGTGCCTTTGAACACTGACCTCTCAAGTATGTAGCTGGAAGTGACTTTGCTAGCAGACATGTAATGTACTATGACAACAGCTGTATTCATAGAATTCTGGAATCATTAAGGTTGGAAAAGACTAACTCTTCTTAGAGCACCTAGGTCATCCCTTAACCTAGCAATGCCAAGTCTACCATTAAACTATGTCACTAAGCTGTACATCTACATGTGTTTTGAAGACCTCCAGTGTTGGTGACTCAACTACTTCCTTGGGCAGCCTGTTCAAGTACTTTGCAACCCTTTATCGGAAGAATTTTTTCTGAATGTCTAATGTAAAACTCCCTTGGAACAGTCTGAGGACATTACCACATGGTTCAATAGTTTTATCACATGGTTCTTGGGAGAACAGGCCAATCCCCACTTTGCTGTAGCCCCTTTTAAGGTAATCGTAGAGCACGATAAGATCTGCCCTGAGCCTCCTTTTCTCTAGTCTAAACAAGCCCAACTCCCTCAGCCACTACTAATAGGACATGCTCTCTAGACCCTTCAACAGCTCCATTACCGTTCTTTGGGCATGCATCAGCACAGCAATAAGCTTCCTGTAGTGAGGGGTCCAAAACTAAAATCAGCATTTGAGGTGCAGCCTCATGGAGATGGGTAGAGAGGCACAATCACTTCCCTAGCTGCACTGGCCAGACTATTTCTGATACAAGTCTGGATGCTGTTGTGTTTCTTGGCCACCTGAGCACACTGCTGGCTCATATTCAGCCAGCTATCGATCAATACTCAGAAGTCCCTTTTGGTAGCCAACTTTCCAGACAGTCTACCCTCAGCCTGTAGCACTGCATGGGATTGCTGTTCCCCAAGTACAGGTCCTGTCACTTAGGCTTGTTGAACCACGTACTGCTGGCCTCAGCCCATTGGTCCAGCCTATCCAGATCCATCTTCAGGGCCTTCCTATCCTTGAGCAGACCAACACTTATGACTAACTTTGTGTCATCTGAAAACTTACTGAGGGTGCACTTGATCCCTTTGTCCAGATTTTGATAACGATACTGGAGAGAACTGTTCCCAACCCATATTGTAGATGGGCATCACATTTGCTAGCCATCAGTTGGCATGAACCTCCTGGATATCTTCTGTTGAATGACGAGGAGTGTCCTGGTTAGCACTTCAGGTGGATCCCTTTGGATGGATCCCTTCAGGCCCCATAAACTTACATATGTCTAAGTGTTTTAGCAGGTCACTGACCATTTCCTTGTGGATTATGAGGTCTTCATTCTGCTCCCCATTCCTATCTACCAGGTACTCAGGGGATGGGATGGGATAACCAAAGAAAAATTGGTCTTGCTGTTAAAGAAAAAAAAAAAAAAAAAAAAAAGGCTTTAAGGAGCTCATCTCTTATCACTATGATTCCCCTCACATCCAGTAATGATGGAGATTCTCCTAGTCCTCTAGTCCTCATTTTTTTTTGTTTATATATTTATAAAAACATAATTATTGTCTTTAAGAGCTGTAGCCAGCTTGAGCTCCAGTTGGGCTTTGGTCCTTCTAATTTTCTCCCTGCACAACCTCACAGAATTTTTATAGTCCTCCTGAGTGCTGCAGGTGCATCCCTTAAATATATTTTTATGCAAGGTTAGGGCAGATTTAAAAAGGATGTCTGTAGAGTGACAGTGAAGTCCTTCAGAAATATTCTCATTTTTGCCTTGTTTGCTGCTGATGTCTAAACTGTGTGGCAGAGCCACTCAGTGTGGCAGAGACCCCTAAAAAGATTGGAAGATCTGTTAGAATTGTGCAACTGGGGAAGCAGTCTCCTTCCAGACCTTGAATGTATCCAAATGTGGAGAGAAATGCTTTGATATATTTCTCTTTCAATGAAATGTCAGTAAATGATATGCCCTTATACGTGTAGCATATGGCAAGAGGTAGGATTTTGTCTGTGGTACAGATAATGCCTGTTACTGTTGAGTACTTGGTCCGAAGCAGATTTAGAGCCTGGAGGATGGTTGGGTCAACGTGGCTTTGGCTAGGGTATTCTTTGGTGGCATAACTGATGCCAGGGTCTGTGCCATTTCTGTTCTGATCATCGTGTCCCTGTCCTTAGAGGCAATGAATTTTCCCTGAGAATAAAGTATTTGGCAAAAGGCTCCTATGTAGGACAAGGTGAAAGATTGCAGCTGGAGTCACCACCATATATGAAGGTGAAGGCAAAGAAGAGCAGAGGGTGTTGTGGGAGCAGGTGTCCCCTTTAAGTTCTGATCTAGAGCTAACTGATCCCAAGTACTGATGTGGTAACTATTAGCCATGAATGTGAATTCTTACTGTGTAGAATGAGATCCACTAATTCCACACAACAAAATCATGTCATCAAAGATATGATTGATGATTAGTGCTGGTTCCTGTTCTTTCTCAAATCAATGTACTTAGACCTGTTCAATAACTGATCCAAAATACTGCTTTTATCATGCATTTGCTGGAGTAGTTTCCCATGGGTCTTTGATACTTTCACAGTGACTGCCATTGGGTTTTATTCTGTTGTACGGATAGGCATTTTTCTGGAAATCCATTTAAGTGAACAGAAGCAAAACCAGGTCTTCAGCTTTTTTGTTCTCCAAGACTCCATTTCTAGTGGGGGAAACTGTTAGCGCCCCCACTAGTTTCATCGGTAGTAGTGATCTGGAGTGTGTGCACAGCCTGTTCAGAGAGCTGAGGGGAGCTGCTGTTTCCTCCCTAAGGGTGCTGCTGCAGCCTAACGGGGGGAACTATTCCATCTAGTTTGTTGACATTGAAACAGCACAAATTACAACTAAACTGAATTTAGATGTTCATACATTGTTGGAAAGCCAAGAAAACTTTCTATGAAGAACGACAGCAAGAATAACATTTGAAAATCATGAGGGACGTGCTGCTTCTGCGATACTGGGTTTAGAGGTCAAATTAATATGAATAATTCTACTTGCCATGCGGTAGAGCAAAAACAGCCAGAGGAACCTTCCACCTTCACTCTGCTCATGAGCGGCCTGAAGACCAGAACGCATTCGATCTTTTCCTCGAAGATGACAAGGTGTTGCAGAAACAAACGTACGGGCTCTGGGCCGCGGCGAAGACGACTGTGCAGCGGCGCTGTGTCCGCGGGGACCGAAAGTTTCCGCGGAACAGGCAGGGCGGCGGCGCTCGGTGTGAGCCGTGCGTGCAGTGCCGGGCGGCGGCTGCGGGCGCCGCTGTTCACCACGGAGCAGAGGAAGGAGCGGAGCGCTGCAGCCAGCCCCGCCCGCTGCGGCCCGGCTCGCTCGCTCGCTGTGTCGGCGGCCGGGCGGGCTGCAGGCGGCCCAGTCCTGCGGAGCCGAGCTACAGCGAGGCGAAAGGGCGGTTGACAGCGGGCCGCGGCGGAGCCGGAGTCGGAGTGAGCTAAGCGAGAGTCTGAGCCAGAGCCGGAGACGAAGGGTCGGGTCGACGGCGGGAAGCTATCGGCGGGCGTCCGGTGGCGGCAGGGCCGTGGCAGACATGTGCGCGGCGACAGAAGGGCGCTGGGGCCGGAGGCAGCGAGCGCTGCTGTGCTGCGTGT
>NW_023309450.1:0-4137 GCF_011077185.1 Oxyura jamaicensis
GTTTGAGGGAGTGTGATGTAATCAATCTGCCAGGCCTCTCCATATTTGTATTTCAGCCATCGTCCCCCGTACCAAAGAGGCTTTGACCGTTTGGCTTGCTTGATTGCAGCACATGTTTCACAATCATGAATAACCTGTGCTATAGTGTCCATGGTCAGGTCCACCCCTTGATCACGAGCCCATCTGTATGTTGCATCTCTGCCTTGATGGCCCAAGGTTTCATGGGCCCATCGGGCTACAAATAGTTCACCCTTATATTGCCAGTCCAGGTCCACCTGAGCCAGTTCAATCTTGGCAGCCTGATCCACCTGCTGGTTGTTTTGATGTTCTTCAGTAGCCCGATTCTTAGGCACATGGGCATCTACATGGCGTACCTTTACAACCAGGTTCTCTACCCGGGCAGCAATATCTTGCCATAATGCAGCAGCCCAAATGGGTTTGCTCCTGCGCTGCCAGTTGTTCTGTTTCCATTGCTGTAACCACCCCCAAAGGGCATTTGCTACCATCCATGAATCAGTGTATAGGTAGAGAACTGGCCACTTTTCTCGTTCAGCAATATCTAAAGCCAGCTGGATGGCTTTTACTTCTGCAAATTGACTCGATTCACCTTCTCCCTCAGCAGCTTCTGCAACTCGTCGTGTAGGACTCCATACAGCAGCTTTCCACCTCCGATGCTTTCCCACAATGCGACAGGACCCGTCAGTGAACAGGGCATATCTCTTCTCATTTTCTGGTAGCTTGTTGTACAGTGGAGCTTCCTCAGCACGGACCACCTCCTCCTCTGATGACATCCCAAAGTATTTGCCTTCTGGCCAATCCATAATCACTTCCAAGATTCCCGGACGACTGGGGTTTCCTATTCGAGCCCGCTGAGTAATCAGTGCAACCCACTTGCTCCATGTAGCATCAGTTGCATGATGTGTAGAGGGGACCCTTCCTTTGAACATCCAGCCCAGTACTGGCAGTCGGGGTGCCAGGAGGAGCTGTGCTTCAGTACCGACCACTTCCGAAGCAGATCGAACTCCTTCATATGCCGCCAATATCTCCTTTTCGGTTGGAGTGTAGCGGGCCTCAGATCCTCTGTATCCCCGACTCCAAAACCCTAGGGGTCGACCTCGAGTTTCCCCAGGTTCTTTCTGCCAGAGGCTCCAGGTGGGGCCATTCTCCCCGGCTGCGGTGTAGAGCACATTCTTTACATCTGGTCCCGTTCGGACTGGCCCAAGGGCTACTGCATGAACTATTTCCTGCTTAATTTGTTCAAAAGCTTGTCGTTGCTCAGGACCCCATTCGAAATCATTCTTCTTACGGGTTACTTGGTAGAGCGGGTTTACAATCAGACTGTAATTTGGAATGTGCATTCTCCAAAACCCCACGACACCTAGGAAAGTTTGTGTTTCCTTTTTGCTAGTTGGTGGAGACATAGCTGTTATTTTGTTGATCACATCCATTGGGATTTGACGACGTCCATCTTGCCATTTTATTCCTAAAAACTGGATCTCTCGTGCAGGTCCTTTAACTTTACTTTGTTTTATGGCAAAACCGGCCTTCAGAAGGATTTGGATTATTTTCTTCCCTTTCTCAAAAACTTCCTTTGCTGTGTTACCCCACACAATGATGTCATCGATGTACTGCAGGTGTTCAGGAGCTTCCCCCTGCTCCAGCGCAGACTGGATCAGTCCATGGCAAATTGTAGGGCTGTGTTTCCACCCCTGGGGCAGCCGATTCCAAGTATATTGGACTCCCCTCCAAGTAAAGGCAAAGTGTGGCCTGCACTCTGCTGCTAGAGGGATGGAGAAAAATGCATTAGCGATATCAATTGTGGCGTACCACCTGGCTGCCTTTGATTCCAGTTCGTACTGGAGTTCTAGCATGTCAGGCACTGCAGCACTCAGTGGTGGTGTGACCTCATTCAGGCCACGATAGTCCACGGTTAGCCTCCACTCCCCATTAGACTTCCGCACTGGCCATATGGGACTATTAAAAGGTGAATGAGTCTTGCTGATCACTCCTTGGCTCTCCAGCTGACGAATTAGCTCATGGATGGGAATCAGGGAGTCTCGGTCGGTGCGATATTGCCGCCGGTGCACAGTTGTAGTAGCAATTGGCACTTGTTGTTCTTCGACCCTCAGCAACCCCACAACAAAAGGGTCCTCTGAGAGACCGGGCAAGGTAGACAATTGTTCAATGCCCTCTGTCTCTAAGGCAGCTATGCCAAAAGCCCAGCGGAACCCTTTTGGGTCCTTAAAATATCCTCTTCTAAGATAGTCTATGCCAAGGATGCATGGAGCATCCGGGCCAGTCACAATACGGTGTTTTTGCCACTCATTCCCAGTTAGACTCAGTTCATCTTCCAATACAGTTAATTGCTGGGATCCTCCCGTCACTCCATAAATACTGATGGGTTCTGGCCCCTTATAGCCTGATGGCATTAGAGTACATTGTGCACCGGTGTCTACTAAAGCCTTATACTTCTGTGCGTCTGACGTGCCAGGCCATCGAATCCACACAGTCCAATAAACTCGATTGTCCCTTTCCTCCCCCTGGCTGGAGGCAGGGCCCCTCTAATCCTCGTCAGAATCTTCATTCTTGTGTTTAAAGGACTGCCTGCTGGAAGTTGGAGCAGCAAACTTTTCAGAGACTCCCTTTTTCCCAATTGTTTTCTTTTGCAACTCACGTACCCGTGCCTCTAGGGTCGCGGTGGATTTTCCATCCCATTTTCTCATGTCCTCTCCATGGTCACGTAGGTAAAACCACAGGATGGCCCGAGGTGTGTATCCACCATATCGTCTTCCTTGCACGGATGAGCGCTTACCCCTAATAGCAGAGACATTGGTTCGTACAGGAGGGGAGGAAAATAAACTCTCTTTAAGTTGCTGGACCTCTTCAGAGAGTTTCTCCAAAGTATTCTCTTTTAGTTGGTGGACCCTGGTTCGTTCAGGCGGGGAAGAAAATAATCTCTCTTCAAAGTGGTGGACTTTTTCAGAAAGTTTCTCCACAGCCGAAACGCAGGCCTGTAGGGAAGAGGAGAGGCTTTCTTCGTACTGCCGGAGTTGTTTAGCCACATCACCCACTGTGGGTTCCTCATCCTCTTTCCAGGCCATTATTGCCAATGAGCTGGCATATGATGATGGTGCACTCCGTACAAACTTCCGCCACATGGGTCGTGTACACTTGACTTCATCTGGATCTGTGGGTACTTGTCCATTGTCTGGGTCCTCATAAATCACCTCCCGTACAGCTAATTCCCTCAGGTACTGGATTCCCTTCTCCATAGTGGTCCACTTGTTTGGCAGACATACAAGTTCTTCCTTGTAGGGAAACCTTTCCCTTACAGCATACAGGAGACGCCTCCAGAGGCTGTGAGATCGTGCTCCATCTGCAATTGCTTTGTCAATGCCTGCATCTCTAGCAAGGGATCCCAGCCGCCTGGCTTCCTTGCCCTCTAATTCCACACAATTGGCTCCGGTATCCCAGCACCGGAGCAGCCAGGTGACAAGCTGCTCACCTATGCAGCGACCAAAATCTTTTCGCACATCTCGTAGCTCACGCTGGTATAGGTTTCGGGTAACTACTGTTGATTTTTCAACATCCCCATCTTCATCCTCCTGCTCCTCTGATAGCCCGACCTCATCTTCTCTACACCTAGACCTAGCAGAAGACTCTCTGCGTTCTAAACGACCTGAGTCTCTATACCATTTTTTCACCTTGTCTACAGGGGCAACTTGTACTGCTACAGCTCGTTTCTCTGACCCAACCACAGGGTCTGCCACAGGGGTTGGAACACCCTCTGCAGGGGCAACTTGCACTGCTACGGCTCGTTTCTCTGGCCCAGCCACAGGAGCTGGAGCGGCTGCAGGAGCTGGAGCTGGAACAGCTGCAGGAGCTGGAGCTGGAGCTGCAGGAGCTGGAGCAGCTGCAGGAGCAGGAGCTGGAGCGGCTGTAGGAGCAGGAGCTGGGGTGGCTGCAGGGGCGGCTGCAGGAGCAGGAGCTGGGGTGGCTGCAGGAGCAGTTGCAGGAGCAGGAGCTGGGGCAGGAGCTGGAGCGGCTGCAGGAGCAGGAGCTGGGGTGACTGCAGGAGCGGCTGCAGGAGCAGGAGCTGGGGTGGCTGCAGGAGTGGCTGCAGGAGCAGGAGCTGGG
>NW_023309451.1:0-2827 GCF_011077185.1 Oxyura jamaicensis
ATCAAAGCAAACCAAGACATTTGGCAGCACAGTGCCTTTGCCTGTCTCTAATCATGGCCTCAATTAGCTGCACTACCAAGTCCCTGGGGTGGCTTTCTTAGTAACAGCCCTCGGTGGGGCCCATTAATACTCCAAGGCACTTCAACTTTTCCTTCTGACTTGACTTTCTGAAGCAGTTGCATCATTCTCCTCTCAGTAGCTCAGCATCATCGCCTCAGCACCAAAAGACACCATGGAACTCGTTCAAATGAAGAAACTCCCAACATCTCTTGCATAGTTTTGTTCAAGACTTCAAGGCTTGTACAGCTAATTGGAGAGCTTTCATGGTGTAGTTAAGAGGAATATTCCAAAAAAAATCTATTAGAAATATTTTCCCATCTTAAATTGTGTGTTTATTTTAATAAAAAGGCAAAAAAAAACTTGCAAGCCTCCTATGAGGTTTACCTTCCCACAAGAATGACTGTACAAGAATTATTTTCTACTGATAGACAGGAAATTAAAAAGAATAGCGTAAGCCTTGATCCATAACCTATGAATTCAATGGTCATGATGAGGTTCTTGAGAAGGACCAAAATAGACAGACTGCTGAGAGATGGGCAAGCTGGGCTGCTTCTACCTGAAACTGGAAGCAGCCACTGGGGCGGTGAGAGCAGTCTGAAGGATGAAGGAGGAAGGGAAGGGAAACCATGGGAAGTGGACAAACCATGTCTGTGTACCCAGACAGGTAGGTGGAAAGGGACATTCCACATGGACTCTTTAAACAGTGCCTGGAAGATGGGGGAGCACACCATGATAGACAAAGAGATGACAAAGCAAGGACAGGTGAACACCAGGATTTCTTCTCCTGCAATGAAAATACATCCTGAAAGTTCACATTTCTTCATCGTAGAAACTGCACTGTGTGACATTTTATGGAAGGGATTGAATCCTTTGAAGGGATGAGCAGTTCCTCTATTCGTTAAGTGCTAATGAAAGTACTGGGTATTGAGGCAGAGCTTTGCTGTCTGACCATAAGCAGTCAGGGGAAGCCACCAGAGACCCCGTTGTGTTTGAGGTACTTCCATGGTCTGGCATCTCTCCAAAGGTACCTGTAGGAGACCAGAACCTTTTGTTGGGATTCAAGTGGAGACAGATGGAGTTCCCAGGGCACCTCCACTGCCAGCAGTGGTCTTTATCCGAGCAAACACAGTGCAGCCCAGCACACAAACCCCTTCAAGGACTCACCCCTTCTTCAGTGAATTCCTGAGACTGACCCAAAGTGGAAATGGCCCTTGGGAACCCAAGATACTCTCCTTTGTTCCTAGGAGACAGCTGAACATCCATTGACCGTCCTGGGTCATCTGCAGCAAATTCAGGCTGCAAGACTCAAGAACAGGAAACTTCAAAGAGCTGGGACACAACCCATCAACTTGTTCCACTTGGGGAATCCATCCCCTTCCAACTCTGGGTATGAAGGTGAAAAATGTGAGATGACCCGTCAGATCAATGCACAGAGGAAAGGAAAGTTATTTGAATTGTGCTGTCATGGCAGGAGGCAAAAGGCTTTGCTCTGGGCCTCAGACTAATCAAGGAGACCTAATGCAGTTCCTCCCTGAGATAAAGCAAACACTCGAAACAGAGTGAAGGACACTGAGATGTCCCAAGATACTCTCCTTTGTTCCTAGTAGACAGCTGAAAATCCATTAACTGTCCTGGGTCTTCTGCAGCAAACTCAGGCTTCAAGACTCAAGAACAGGCAATTTCTAATAGCTTGGACACAACCAGAGTGTAGAGTGAAGGGCATTGAGATGTGACCTGAAATGAAGAAGGATATAGACCATTGGTGGATAAAGGTTTAGTGCCATCAAAAAAACACAAGCACTACATCACCTAAGGGTAAGGTGTCCCACCCAAGGCTCTGTCATCTCATGGGGCAGGGGAGAGGGCACTGACAGCCAAGGGACACATTTGGGTGTGGAAGGTGGGGCCCAGCAGAGACAAGGAGTCAGTGCGGTGGGGTGGGGGAGGCCGGGAGAAGCAGCCCAAGCGGTGGTGCTGCTTGCGAGAACATGTTTGTGCCATCAGCCTGAGTGGGCAGCAGCTGTGCGCAGGCGAGGGGAGGCCAGGAAGCGCATGCCAAGAGCGCTGCTCCCAGCAGAGACAAGGCTGGGGCCGAGGCCAAGGGGAGAGTCAGGAGCAGGGCAGGGGGCTGCTAGGGCCATGCTGAGCTCCCTGCCCTGCGTTGAGGGGATGAATGTCCTGGGCCCCTTCCTGCTCTGCCCAGGCCAGCAAGGGCCCAGAGCGGCCTCCTGGCCCCTGCAGCTCTGGGCTCCCTTCCCCAGCCCTGGCTCTGCAGCACCAAGCCCTGCTGGGAGCCCTCCCCTGCATGCTCCCACCACTACCTGACGCTGCTGGTGCCCTCTGCCGGGCAATGCCCAGCCCAGACCAGCCCCTGCCCACCTCTCCCTGCCCTCCCTGCCTCTCCCCAGCCCAGCCCAGCCCAGCCTAGCAGTTTATCAAAAGGAGGGCCCCGAGCTGGCGGTGCTGATCTGCAGAGCCACGGGGTTGTGGTGCCCTGGGACCCCTGCAGGACTCCCCCTGCCCGTGCTGCTCAGGGTGGGCAGCAGACCCAACTCCATGGGGATCTCTGCTGCTGAGCCCCTTTCCATCTGCCCTGATGGCTCAGCACCACAGGACAGGGCTTGCTAGGGCCATGGGGTGTCTCTAAGGGCATAAAGGGCAGGGGAGTGCTGCCCCAGACCTCGCCCACAGTGCTTCAGAATGGTTCTCCTCAATTCCTGTGTAGTCTTAGGGACCTTTGCCTGCTGGCACTTCACTGCCTCCCCTG
>NW_023309452.1:0-2563 GCF_011077185.1 Oxyura jamaicensis
TGCTGTGGGAGACGGTGTCAAAAGCCTTACTGAAGTCAAGGTAGACCACATCCACAGCCTTTCCCTCGTCCACCCAGTGCGACACTTTGTCATAGAAGGATATAGTTCATGCAGTAGCCCTTGGGCCAGTCCAAACAGGACCAGAATGTGCTCTACACCGCAGCCGGGGAGAATGGCCCCACCTGGAGCCTCTGGCAGAAAGAACCTGGGGAAACTCGAGGTCGACCCCTAGGCTTTTGGAGTCGGGGATACAGAGGATCTGAGGCCCGCTACCCTCCAACCAAAAAGGAGATATTGGCGGCATATGAAGGAGTTTGATCTGCTTCGGAAGTGGTCGGTACTGAAGCACAGCTCCTCCTGGCACCCTGACTGCCAGTACTGGGCTGGATGTTCAAAGGAAGGGTCCCCTCTACACATCATGCAACTGACGCTACATGAAGTAAGTGGGTTGCACTGATTACTCAACAGGCTCAAATAGGAAACCCCAGTCGTCCAGGCATCTTGGAAGTGATTATGGATTGGCCAGAAGGCAAATGCTTTGGGATGTCATCAGAGGAGGAGGTGGTCCGTGCTGAAGAAGCTCCACTGTACAACAAGCCACCAGAAAATGAGAAGAGATATGCCCTGTTCACTGATGGGTCCTGTCACATTGTGGGAAAGCATCAGAGATGGAAGGCTGCTTTATGGAGTCCTACACGACGAGTTGCAGAAGCTACTGAGGGAGAAGGTGAATTGAGTCAATTTGCAGAAGTGAAAGCCATCCAGCTGGCTTTAGATATTGCTGAACGAGAAAAATGGCCAGTTCTCTATACTGATTAATAGATGGTAGAAAATGCCCTGTGGGGGTGGTTACAACAATGGAAACAGAACAACCAGCAGCGCAGGGGCAAACCCATCTGGGCTGCTGCGTTGTGGCAAGATATTGCTGCCCAGGTAGAGAACCTGGTTGTAAAGGTATGCCATGTAGATGCTCATGTACCCAAAAATCGGGCTACTGAAGAACATCAGAACAACCAGCAGGTGGATCAGGCTGCTAAGACTGAAGTGGCTCAGGTGGACTTGGACTGGCAACATAAGGGTAAATTATTTATAGCCTGATGGGCCCATGAAACCTCGGGTCATCAAGGTAGAGATGCAACATACAGATGGGCTCATGATCAAGGGGTGGACCTGACCATGGACACTATAGCACAGGTTATTCATGATTGTGAAACATGTGCTGCAATCAAGCAAGCCAAATGGTCAAAGCCTCTTTGGTATGGAGGACGATGGCTGAAATATAAATATGGAGAGGCCTGGCAGATTGATTACATCACACTCCCTCAAACCCGCAACGGCAAGCGCCACGTACTTACAATGGTGGAAGCAACCACCGGATGGCTGGAAACATATCCTGTGCCCCATGCCACTGCCCGAAACACTATCCTGGGCCTTGAAAAGCAAGTCCTATGGTGAAATGGCACCCCAGAAAGAATTGAGTCAGACAATGGGACTCATTTCCGAAACAGCCTTATAGATACTTGGGCCAAAGAACATGGTATTGAGTGGGTCTATCACATCCCCTGTCACGCACCAGCCTCCAGTAAGGTTGAGCGATACAATGGAATGTTAAAGACTACACTGAAAGCAGTAAATGTTGGGACATTCAAAAATTGGGACACGCATTTGGCAAAGGCCACCAGGTTAGTCAATACTAGGGGATCTGCCAACCGAGCTGGACCTGCCCAATCAAACCTGCTACGTACAGTAGAAGGGGATAAAGTTCCTGTAGTGCATGTAAGAAACATGCTGCGAAAGACAGTCTGGGCTACTCCTGCCTCAGGAAAAGGCAAACCCATTTGTGAGATTGCTTTTGCTCAGGGACCTGGATGCACTTGGTGGGTAATGCAAAAGAATGGGGAAGTCCAATGTGTACCTCAAGGGGATTTAATACTGGGTGAGAATAGCCCATGAGTTGGATTGTATTATGTTAATTATTATATAATACTGTGTGTCATCACTACCATAGATGAAAATAGTGATTAACTAGAATGTATTGGAAAGAGTGTAACCTGAGCATGACATAAATGGTATCGAATAAGGGATGGATATATGTCCTGGTTTCAGTTAGGACAGTTATTTTTCCTCCTAGTAACTGGTAGGGTGCTATGTTTTGGATTAGGATGAGAAGAGTGCTGATAACATGCTGATGTTTTACTTGTTGTAGAGCAATGCTTACACTAAGCCAAGGACTTTTCAGCTTCTCGCTCCATCCTGCCAGCGGGCAGGCTGGGGGTGCAGCAAGAGCTGGGAGGGGACAGACCCAGGACAGCTGACCCAAACAGGCCAAAGGGGTATTCCATACCATCTGACGTCATGCTGAACAATATATAGGGGTGGCTAGCCGGGGTGGGGGGGCCGGCTGCTCGGGGTTGGGCTGGGCATCGGTCAGCGGGTGGTGAGCAATTGCATTGTGCATCACTTCTTTGTACATATTATTATTATTATTATTATTATTTTCTATCTTAATAAACTGTCTTTACCTCAACTCACAGGCTTCACTTTCCCGTTTCTCTCCCCCATC
>NW_023309453.1:0-6986 GCF_011077185.1 Oxyura jamaicensis
CACGGACATGACTTTAGCACAGAGGTGTCTTCTCCTTGGGGCACCTGGATAACACAAGGGTGCCATGAGAGAGCTGCATGCTGTTGGAGAGCAGCCTCCAGCCCGGAAGGACACCCCCCAGACAGAGCTGAATAGCCACAGGCTGGGGTGTCCCAGCATCCCAGCTGCACCCCATGCAGTGTCTGGAGGAGGCTTGGCCACTCTGCTCCTGCTGTTCTTGGCCAAACTCTTCTTTCTCCCTGCCCGTGCTCACAGACCCCATCCCACGCAGTTGTGCTCAGCACTGCCCTGCAGCAGCCTGCCACCTACAGGGGCACCTCCATGGCTGCAGGAGCTACGGGGCAGCTGATGGAGAGCCCAGGATGGCCAGTCAGGGCAGGGTGTTCTGAACTGACTGGGGGCACCTGGTTTAGGACACTCCAAGGGGCTCCTACCAGACATCCTCACCTCACAATGCAATCCAGCAGGACTCTCTAAGCTTACTGCATTGCCCACTGCCCTCCCAGAAACAAGACCTAGCAGGAGACCCTTCCAGGACATGCAGCTGCATGGCCTTGCAGCCAGAGATTTACCTTGTCAGGGGCTGTGCAGATTTCTCCTGCAGGTAGCTCTCAGCATCTTCCCACTCCCAGCTGCCTTCAACCCCTCTCTCCTGCTCTCCTCTCCATGTCTGCTGCGGTCAGAGCCCCCAGCACTTCTGCTCTGTGCAGAGGAGCTGCTCCTGGGCAGAGCTGTGTCTCTGCAGCAGGACCCTCTTGCCAGCAGCTCTCTGTGTCCCAGGAGCCTGGCCCAGCTCAGCAGCAGAGGCCAAGCCCAAGGCAATGTAATCACCCCTCTGGGGGCTTTGGTGATGAGCCCACAAACCTCAGGCACTGAAATACAATTGAAGTCATCTCTGAAGGAGTCCAAGTCAGATGCAAGTTTCCTGGAGTGTCCCCCTGAGGGCCAGCACTGACACAGCCTCCCTTGGAGCTCCATTGAAGCATTGGAGGCAGTGAGGACAAGTAGACAAAGGCAGTGTGAAGGTGACACTGATGTGAAGACAAACTGGATGTGTTTCACCAAGCACAAGGACCAGGCCTTGACCCCTGGTCCCTTGAAAGGGAGATCCTTTCCCTTCACACATTGCTCAGGACTCTTCCTGGGACAGGAGATGGGCTTTTCTTTCTCTTCATGTCCAGTCTCAACATCCTAAAGTCAACTTCGGGGCGATATTTCTCTCTCATGCCATTTTACCCTTGAGAGAAAAACTACAGCATCTCCAAAACCACCCTTCAGGCAGTCTCAGGCTCCTTTTGCTCTCTTTGGAGTCTCCACACCACTGGGCCAGAAAAACCCAGCTCCCTCAGCCTCTCAACAAAAGGCAGGTGCTTCAGGCCCTGAACCCCACCTTGGCAGAACCTCTCTCAGCAGTGTCCTTGTGATAAATGACTGAGTCCCAAATAGGATTTTGATCAAAGTTTGTAATTTATTAAGCAAATAGAGGCAAGCAAACAGCGCTGGGTGCGCCAGGAGTCTCTGCTCCACCAAGACGCACACCTATTACATCAGCTGGCCATTTTTATGCTCCTAGACTAATACATACTCATCACTATTCCCAGAAAAGGCAGGGTTATTATAATTAGTTCCCAGAATCCAAACCCTCTCCAGACGCATGCGTATCAGTCTCTGGTGGTCTTTCTGGGGGTCTCTTGTGCTGAAGGCTCGAAGTCTTCCTCCCAGGCTTTGTCCTTCAGTCGTCCTTCAACTCCCCCTTTCTCCTTATTTGCTGGATCGCTTTGCCGGATATCAGAGGCTTGTGCAGTGTCCCATGCAAAAGTCAGCAGGTTCCTAAAAATACTCCTTGGTCTTCTTACCTCCCAGACTCAAGTCTCAATGTTCGCCCTTCAAACCCTCTGTTTACACAAATTGCTGGACCCTTCCTTTGCGTGATACAAGAGCTATGGACACTAATCACTCTGTTTTTCTTAAATAGGAGCTTATATTTCAACATGCTGCCCTAGCATTGTTCCATACTGACACGAATCAAATGAACACATTTCACATCCTGAAGCTCTCCTAAATGAGGAGCTACACACTGGGACACCTCTATGTGGGTGGTGTCACACTGGATCTGAGCTGAGTGTAATACTTCAGATTTTCTTGATGGCCTTGCTCCTCGTAAGGCAGCTCTGTAGGAAGCTGACCTGCCTCCTGGTGAGCAGGCACCACTGCTCATAAGGCAGTCCCTCGTGGTGCCCAGGCCTTTGTCCTCCTGGGCACTGCTCACTCAGCAGGGTCCCAGTCTGCCCTGATGTGTGGGGTTCCTCTTCCTCCGGTGCAGTACTAGGCTCTTCTCCTTGGAAATGCCAGGAGGTTTCTCTAGGGAAAATGCTGCAGTTTCTCAAGGTTCCCCTGGACAGATGCTCCGTTCTGTCAACTGTTAATATCTGCAGGGAGATGTCTCATCCTAATTTGGCTTCTCACAAGATAACAGCATCAGGAATTGCAGAAGAGTTTGAACAGTAGAGGAATAACTAGTTGAATGGCGCACCAGCAGTCTCACAGAAGGGTAGAAGATGGAAGGCTGCCAGTTTGCACCTTTCTCTGCTTCTCACGTATGCTGTCATTTGGTCTGAAGCTGAGTCCTAAACGTTGTTAAGCAGTGCAAGGACAAAATTAGAAGGGCCAAAGCGCAACTGGAGCTAAGTATGTTCATTACTGTTAAAGACTATAAAAATATTTTTTGTTTGCTTGTTTGTTTTTATGTATAAATACATGAGAAAAAGAGAGAGAGAGAGAGACAATTAAGGAGAACTTTCATCTTGTATTGGATGTGGGAAAAGAGAATTAAAATTGGAAGAGTTGAGGAAAAGGCTGAGGTACTTAGTGCATTCTTTACCTCAGTGTTTAGCAGCAAGACCAGTTGTTCCCCTAGTACTCAGCCCCCTTGGCTGATAGTTAAGGACCTTGAGCAAAATGAAGCTCTTGTAATCCATGAGGATATGGTTAGATAACTGCTACGGCTACTGGGCTCTGCAGAGAGTGCTGGCTAGGCTGGACCTATGGGCCGAGTCCAACTGTTTCAAGTTCATCAAGGCTATGTGTCAGGTCCTGCACTTGGGGCACGATAACCCCATGCAATGCTGGAGAATAGCGTGTGGAAAACTGTCCAGTGGAAATGGACTTGTGGTGTATTGGCTGATAGTCAGCTGAACATGAGCCAGCAGTGTGCTCAGGTTGCCAAGAAGACCTGGCATCCTGGCTTGTAGCAGGAATATTGTTGACAGCAGAAGTAGGGAAATGATTGTCCCTCTGGACACAGCCCTGATGAGGCCACAGCTTGAGGACTGCATTCAGGTCTGGGGCCCCCTGTGTAAGAAGGAGATGGATCTGTTAGGATGAATCCAGAGCAGAGTCACAGGGATGATCAATGGGTTGGAGTAGCTCTCCTCTGAAGACAGGCTGTGGGATTTGGGGTTGTTCAGCCTGGAGAAAAGAAGGCTCTGGTGAGACCTTATAGCAGCCTTTGAATGTATAAGGGGGGCTGCAGGAAAGCTGGGGAGGGACTTTTCATCAAAGTGATAGGACTAGAGGAAATGGTTTTAAATTGAAAGAGGGTAGGTTTAGATTAGATATTAGAAAGAAGTTCTTTACTCAGAGGGTGGTGAGGCACTGGAACAGACTGCCCAGAGAGGTTGTGGATCCCCCCTCACTGGAAGTTTTGAAGGCCAGGTTGGACGGGGCTTTTGGCAACCTGGTCTAGTGGAAGGTGTCTCTGCCCATGGCAGAGGGGTTGGAATTTTATGATCTTTAAGGTCCTTTCCTCCACAAACTACACTGTGATTTGCTGATTCTGGAAACCCAAAAGACAGTACCATACCAGCTGCTAGGAAGAAAAATTAAATCTATCCCAGCTAAAACTCAGACTATAGCCACCCCTTATTCCATACCATTGTTCCTATGTCATACTCAGGTCTGACACTTTCTAAATAACTATCACCACTTCTCCTGTCTTTTGATATACACACAGAGATAACTTGCCATTGGTCTATTTGTGTCCTGGTTTTGGTTAGGCTTGAGTTAATTTTCATCCTCGTATCATAGAATTGTAGAATGGCTTGGGTTGGAAGGGACCTTAAAGATCATCTAACTGAACTCCCCCCACATTCCACCCACTAGATCAGGTTGGCTGAGGCCCCATCCAGTCTGGCCTTGAACACCTCCAGGGATGGGGCATCCACAACTTCTCTGGGCAACCACTTCCAGTACCTCACTACCCTTACAGGGAAGATTTTCATCCTAATGTCGAGTCTAAATCTCCCCTCTTTTAAGACCATTCCCACATCCCCTGTCATTATCTACCCGACTAAAGAGTCTTTCTCCATTTTTTTTTAAAGACCCCTTCAACTGTTGAAAAGATGCAAGGAGGTCTCCCTGGAGCCTTCTCTTCTCCAGGCTGAACAAACCTAACTCCTTCAGCCTGCCTTCATAGGAGAGGTGCTCCAGCCCTCTGATCAGCTTTGTGGCCCTCCTCTAGATTTGGGGCAGAGCAGAGGATGACAATCACCTGCCTCCGCCTGCTGGTCACTCCTCTCTTGCTGCAGCCCACGATGCAGTTGGCCTTCTGGGCTACAAGTGCACACTGCTGGCTCATGTTGAGCTTTTCATCCAGCAGAACCCCTAAGCCCATCTCTGCAAAGCTGCTTTTAATGGGTTCTTCTCTCAGCCTATCCTCATCTCTGGGATTTCTCTGGCCCAGGTGCAGCACCTTGCACTTGGACTTGTTGAACCTCCTTAGGTTCACATGGGCCCACATTTCAGGCTTCCCCAGGACCCTGTGGATGCCATCCCTTCCTCTGTTGCATCCACTACACCACTCAGCTTGGTGTCATCTGCACACTTGCTGACGGTGCACTCCACCCCACTGTCTATGCCACTGATAAAGATATTAAAGCGTACCTGTTCCAGGATAGACCCCTGAGGGACACCACTCATCACCAGCCTCCACTTGGACATGGAGCTGTTGACCCCTGAGGGATTCCAGGAGGATCTTTTCCACGATCTTGACAGGCACTGAGGTGAGGCACACTGTTCTGCAGTTCCTTCCGTCCTCCTTTCTACCCTTAATCAAAATGGGAGTGATGTTTTCCTTTTTCCAGTCTCTAGGGACTTCACCCAACAGGCAGGACTTGCTGAGTCCCTTAGGCTTCTCTATGTTTGTCATTACCAGTTCTCCCTTCTCATCCATCACAGGGGGTACAATCTCCTTGGCCTTTCTTTTCTGAGCCATGTCTCTACAGAATCCTTTCCTCTTATTCTTTGCATCCCTTGCCAAGCTGAGTTCCATCTGTGCATTGCTTTCCTTAACCCATCCCTGCACATCTGAAACTGAACCATGTGAGATGGCCTGCGAAAAGGAACCCTGAATCCATAGAAGCCATTTGGGAAACAAAACTTATAGGTAGGAAGCGCAGTTCTGTGGAGGTGCAGAGCTGATGGGCCCATTGTGCACGATGCTCCTAAAGACCTTTGTGTCCTTTTCCCTCCTGACTACAACACCACTTTCTCCTCAGGAATGGAGTAGCCAACAGAGATGAGAAAGATACACTGCAATCATGAATGTCATCAGAAAGCTGATCCCCATAAGATATGGGGAGGTCAGGAGCAGCCTGGACAAGAGAGATGTGAGATTTTGGGGTGGGAAGAGGAGCATAGCAGAAATTCAGGATTTTGTAGAGGTAAGAGGGGTCACTGCTGTAGTAACCTTGACTTAAAACAGACCTATATTGCCCTCACCTTTCTTGAACCAGTAATGTTAATCCCTAAACCTAAATGCTACTCCAACACTCTGACAGGAATCCATTACTCTAATGCTTGAACTCAAAAGAGCCCTTCAAGCAAAATTCAGCCCATAGCCCCTTTCCCTTCCTTTACTCGCTTGCTCACCCTAACCCCTTCTCTTAAGACTAGCATTAAAACACTCTCTTTAACCCTAGACTTCTTGGGAGACCTAAAAACACGCTAAATCACACAGCTTGTCCATACACTAACCACAGAAGTACACCAAACCTTACCATTAGACCTCGGTTTACTCTCTGACCCAGAATGGTGAGCACTAGTCCCTTCAGGAGACTAGAGAGGTCAGCTTTGCCTCAGCATCCTGTGCACCAGCAGGAGGAATGTGACTGTGGCAGTGACTGGGAGGTCACTACTGCCTCTGCAGTTGATAGGCCAGCAGCAGGAACATGTCACAGAAAGGGACTGGGAGGTCACTTCTGTCTGGAGTAGCTGACAGGTCACCCTTGACTTCTGCTGGGATCTGTACTTTTCAGCTGACATCAGCCAGTGGCCCTGGTAGGCCAGCAGAAGGCACCTGGTTGGCATACTGAGTGTGGGAACCCCTCTGCCTCCATAGCCAGGAGGACCCAGACAGAAAGAAGGTCTGCATGTGGGTTGTCCTATCCCTTCTGCTTGAGTCCAGGACTGGACAGCAGCAGGCACAAGGCTTGGCTGTGTCTAGCCAAGATGCTGCGAGGCCAGCAGCAGGCCCATGGCTTGGAAGATGCTGGTGAGGTGACTTCTGTTTGGGTGGCTGACACACAGCAAGGAGACCGATGGTTTGGGATGCCTACTTTAGGCGTGGTTTCCACCCTGATGGAGCTTTCTTTGGTAGTAGAAAAGAGCAGGAGAGAAAAAACTGCCACACAGTGCACCTTGGAAAGTTGTCACTGGCCATGAGAAGGAAGAAATGTCCAGGGGAACGACTGGTCTTGCTGCTGAACACTGGGGCAAAGAAAGCATTACATACCTTAGCTTTTACCTCAGCTCTTGTTACGAGTTTTTTTTCTTTTCACATCCAATAAAGGATGATAATTCTCCTTAATACTCCATTATTAAAGTGTTCATATAAACCGTTTTGATTGTCTTTGACAGGAATAGACTCCAGGAATGAGTTCCAGCTGGGCTTTGGCCCTTCAAACTTTGACCTACACAGCCCCATAACA